>NW_028289802.1:12500-19598 GCF_059628265.1 Tinamus guttatus | reverse complement strand
CATGCAAGAAAAGTCTGAGAAGGCTTAGGATGAGGAAGAGGTGGAGGAGGAGGTGGTGAAGGAGATGACGGAGGAGGTGGAGGAGAAGGTGGTGGAGGAGGAGGCGTAGGAGGAGAAGGCGGCGGAGGAAGCGGAGGCGGGGCAAGAGGAGGAAAAGCCTCTTTTCAGTGATTGGTTGGTAGTTTTTATAAGTGTGTAATAATGTTTATTGCAGATTTTCCCTTTCCAGAGTCTGAGACAACAGCAGTGAGAATATTTTCCACAGGCGTGAGCTTCATGAGGCGTTTTCTTCTTCTGTAGGAGCGTTTCTCCCTGCAAGAAAAGCCTGGGAAGGCTTAGGATGAGGAAGAGGCGGAGGAGGAGGTGGTGAAGGAGACGGAGGAGGAGGAGGAAGAGGGGGAGGAGGCGGAGGAGGAGGAGGAAGAGGGGGAGGAGGCGGAGGAGGCGGAGGAAGAGGAGGAGGAGGCGGAGGAGGAGGAGGCGGAGGAGGAGGAGGCGGAGGAGGAGGAGGCGGAGGAGGAGGAGGCGGAGGAGGAGGAGGCGGAGGAGGAGGAGGCGGAGGAGGAGGAGGAGGAGGAGGAGGAGAAGGCGGCGGAGGAGGCAGAGGCGGGGGAAGAGGTGGAAAAGCCTCTTTACACTGATTGGTTAGTAGTTTTTGTAAGGGTGTAATAATGTTTATGTAGGATTTTCCCTTTTGTAGAGAGTGAGGCAGAGGCACAGAGAATGTTTTCCGCAGGCCTGAGCTTCAGCAGGGTTTCCCCTCTCCCATAGGAGCGATTCTGCATGCAAGAAAAGCCTGAGAAGGCTTAGGATGAGGAAGAGGTGGAAGAGGCAAAGGAGGAGGCGGAAAAGGTGGAGGTGGAGGAGGAGGAGGAAGGGGAAGAGGCTGAGGCGGTGGAGGAGGAGACGGAGGAGGAGAAGGCGGCGGAGGAGGTGGAGGCAGGGCAAGAGGAGGAAAAGCCTTTTTACAGTGATTGGTTAGTAGTTTTCATAAGTGTGTAATACTGTTTATTGAAGATTTTCCCTTTCCAGAGCCTGAGACAACAGCAGTGAGAATATTTTCCACAGGCGTGAGCTTCATGAGGCTTTTTCTTCTTCTGTAGGAGCGTTTCTCCCTGCAAGAAAAGCCTGGGAAGGCTTAGGATGAGGAAGAGGCGGAGGAGGAGGTGGTGAAGGAGACGGAGGAGGAGGAGGAAGAGGGGGAGGAGGCGGAGGAGGAGGAGGAAGAGGGGGAGGAGGCGGAGGAGGCGGAGGAGGAGGAGGCGGAGGAGGAGGAAGAGGTGGAAAAGCCTCTTTACACTGATTGGTTAGTAGTTTTTGTAAGGGTGTAATAATTTTTATGTAGGATTTTCCCTTTTGTAGAGAGTGAGGCAGAGGCACAGAGAATGTTTTCCGCAGGCCTGAGCTTCAGCAGGGTTTCCCCTCTCCCGTAGGAGCACTTCTGCATGCAAGAAAAGCCTGAGAAGGCTTAGGATGAGGAAGAGGTGGAAGAGGAGGTGGTTAAAGAGATGACAGAGGAGGTGGAGGAGGAGGTGGTGGAGGAGGAGGCGGAGGAGGAGGAGGAAGAGGAGGAGGAGGCGGAGGAGGAGGCGGAAGAGGAGGAGGAGGCGGAGGAGGAGGAAGAAGAGGAGGAGGAGGAAGAGGAGGAGGAGGCGGAGGAGGAGAAGGCGGCGGAGGAGGCGGAGGCGGGGCAAGAGGAGGAAAAGCCTCTTTTCAGTGATTGGTTGGTAGTTTTCATAAGTGTGTAATAATTTTTATTGAAGATTTTCCCTTTCCAGAGTGTGAGACAACAGCAGTGAGAATGTTTTCCACAGGCGTGAGCTTCATGAGGCTTTTCCTTCTTCTGTAGGAGCGTTTCTCCCTGCAAGAAAAGCCTGGGAAGCCTTAGGATGAGGAAGAGGTGGAGGAGGAGGTGGTGAGGGAGACGGCGGAGGAGGTGGAGGAGGAGGAAGTGGAGGAGGCGCAAGAGGTGGAGCCGGAGGAGGAGGGGGAAGAGGAGGAGAAGCTTCTTTACAGTGATTGGTTAGTAGTTTGCATAGCATTGTAATATTGTTTACTTCACGTTTCCTCTTTTTCAATAAGAGCTTTGAAGGATATTGAGCTGGGTCACGGTCTTATTGGCCAGTGGCCATAGCTGAGTTTTGTAGCCAAGAGTGTCCCTGGTGTTACGCGGAAGATGGGTTTTCCTGCCAAGTTTGCAAAGTGTAGAAAGATGTGTGGCAAATGTGTGTAGTTGTGGGGCAGGCTTTGCAGGCCGTCCTTGTTAACCAGTGTGAACTTTGTGTTTTAGCGAGGAAGTCATTGGAAGAGAGTGGAGGAGCCGTGTGTTGTGGTAAATGCAGAGGGCGTAACATTTCGCTGCGGAGTGCAAGGAAGGCTGCGTAATTGTCGGCAGATCCGTGGTGAGTAGAGCAAGAGGCCAAGAAGCCTGAGCATGACGAGGCTGTGTCTTGTGCTGTAGGAGCCATTTTGTCGGAAATGCAAGGCTGAGGAGGCTTGGGATGAAGAAGAGGTGGAAGAAGCGAAGGAGGATGAGGATGAGGAGGAGGTGAAGGAGGAGGAGGAGGAGGAGGCGGAGGAGGCAGAGGCGGCGGAGGAGGCGGAGGCGGGGGACGAGGAGGAAAAGCCTCTTTCCAGTGGTGTGTTGGTAGTTTACATAGCGTTGTAATAATGTTTGTTTAATATTTTCCCTTTTCTAGAGAGTGGGAGCCTCCCACTGAGGCTCTTTTGCACAGGGTAGAGATGAGCTGTCCTTGTGTCCTCCTGTAGGAATGTTTCTCCTGGCAAGAAAAGGCTGAGGAGTGTGAGGACGAGGAAGAAGTTGAGGAGGAGGAGGCGGAAGAGGAGGAGGAGCTGGAAGTGGAAGTGGAGGGAGAGGCGGAGGCAAGTAGGAGGAGGAGGTGGAGGAAGAGGTAGAGGAGGCAGAAGAGGAGGCATAGGAGAAGGAAGAGGCAGAGCAGTGCGAGGTGGAGGAGGAGGCGGTGCAAGAGGCAGAGGAGGGGGAAGAGGAGTAAAAGCCTCTTGAGAGTGATTGGTTAGTAGCTTTTGTAAGAGTGTAATAATGTTTCTTGAAGATTTTCCCTTTGCAGAGAATGTGCCAGAGGCACTGAGAATGTTTTCCACAGGCGTGAGCTTCAGCAGGCTTTCCCATTCTGTAGGAGCGCTTCTGCGTGCAAGAAAAGCCTGAGAAGGCTTAGGATGAGGAAGAGGTGGAAGAGGCAAAGGAGGAGGCGGAAAAGGCGGAGGTGGAGGCGGAGGAGGAGGCGGAGGAGGAGGAAGGGGAAGAGGCTGAGGCGGTGGAGGATGAGGCGGAGGAGGAGAAGGCGGCGGAGGAGGCGGAGGCGGGGCAAGAGGAGGAAAAGCCTTTTTACAGTGATTGGTTGGTAGTTTTCATAAGTGTGTAATAATGTTTATTGAAGATTTTCCCTTTCCAGAGTCTGAGACAACAGCAGTGAGAATGTTTTCCACAGGCGTGAGCTTCATGAGGCTTTTCCTTCTTCTGTAGGAGCATTTCTCCCTGCAAGAAAAGCCTGGGAAGGCTTAGGATGAGGAAGAGGCGGAGGAGGAGGTGGTGAAGGAGACGGAGGAGGAGGAGGAGGTGGTGAAGGAGACGGAGGAGGCGGAAGAGGAGGAGGCGGAAGAGGAGGAGGCGGAAGAGGAGGAGGCGGAAGAGGAGGAGGCGGAAGAGGAGGAGGCGGAGGAGGAGGAAGAGGAGGAGGAGGAAGAGGAGGAGGAGGAAGAGGAGGAGGAGGAAGAGGAGGAGGAGGAAGAGGAGGAGGAGGAGGAGGCGGCGGAGGCGGCGGCGGCGGAGGCGGCGGCGGCGGAGGCGGCGGCGGCGGAGGAGGCGGCGGCGGACGAGGCGGAGGAGGAGGAGGCGGAGGAGGAGGAGGAGAAGGCGGCGGAGGAGGCGGAGGCGGGGGAAGAGGTGGAAAAGCCTCTTTACACTGATTGGTTAGTAATTTTTGTAAGAGTGTAATAATGTTTATGTAGGATTTTCCCTTTGCAGAAAGTGAGGCAGAGGCACAGAGAATGTTTTCTGCAGGCCTGAACTTCAGCAGGGTTTCGCCTCTCCCGTAGGAGCACTTCTGCATGCAAGAAAAGCCTGAGAAGGCTTAGGATGAGGAAGAGGTGGAGGAGGAGGTGGTGAAGGAGATGGCGGAGGAGGCGGAGGAGGAGGCGGAGGAGGAGAAGGCGGCGGAGGAGGCGGAGGCGGGGCAAGAGGAGGAAAAGCCTCTTTTCAGTGATTGGTTGGTAGTTTTCATAAGTGTGTAATAATGTTTATTGAAGATTTTCCCTTTCCAGAGTCTGAGACAACAGCAGTGAGAATGTTTTCCACAGACGTGAGCTTCATGAGTCTTTTCCTTCTTCTGTAGGAGCGTTTCTCCTTGCAAGAAAAGCCTGGGAAGGCTTAGGATGAGGAAGAGGCGGAGGAGGAGGTGGTGAAGGAGGCGGAGGAGGAGGAGGAAGAGGAGGAGGAGGCGGAGGAGGAGGCGGAGGAGGAGGAGGAAGAGGAGGAAGAGGAGGAAGAGGAGGAAGAGGAGGAAGAGGAGGAAGAGGAGGAAGAGGAGGAAGAGGAGGAAGAGGAGGCGGCGGAGGAGGAGGAGGAGGCGGCGGAGGAGGAGGAGGAGGAGGCGGAGGAGGAGGAGGAGGAGGCGGAGGAGGCGGAGGAGGAGGAGGAGAAGGCGGCGGAGGAGGCGGAGGCGGGGGAAGAGGTGGAAAAGCCTCTTTACACTGATTGGTTAGTAGTTTTCGTAAGAGTGTAATAATGTTTATGTAGGATTTTCCCTTTGTAGAGAGTGAGGCAGAGGCACAGAGAATGTTTTCGGCAGGCCTGAGCTTCAGCAGCGTTTCGCCTCTCCCGTAGGTGCACTTGTGCATGCAAGAAAAGTCTGAGAAGGCTTAGGATGAGGAAGAGGTGGAGGAGGAGGTGGTGAAGGAGATGGCAGAGGAGGTGGAGGAGAAGGTGGTGGAGGAGGAGGCGGAGGAGGAGGAGGCGGTGGAGGAGGCGGAGGCGGGGGAAGAGGTGGAAAAGCCTCTTTACACTGATTGGTTAGTAGTTTTTGTAAGAGTGTAATAATGTTTATGTAGGATTTTCGCTTTGCAGAGAGTGAGACAAGAGCAGTGAGAATGTTTTCCACAGGCGTGAGCTTCATGAGGCTTTTCCTTCTTTTGTAGGAGCGTTTCTCCCTGCAAGAAAAGCCTGGGAAGGCTTAGGATGAGGAAGAGGCAGAGGAGGAGGTGGTGAAGGAGACGGAGGAGGAGGAGGCGGCGGCGGAGGCGGCGGCGGAGGCGGCGGCGGAGGAGGAGCGGAGGAGGAGGCGGAGGAGACGAGGCGGAGGAGGACGAGGCGGAGGAGGACGAGGCGGAGGAGGAGGAGGCGGAGGAGGAGGCGGAGGAGGAGGCGGAGGAGGAGGGGAGGAGGAGGGGGAAGGGCGGAGGAGGAGGAGGCGGAGGAGGAGGAGGCGGAGGAGGAGGAAGAGGAGGAGGCGGCGGAGGAGGAGGCGGCGGAGGAGGAAGAGGAGGAGGAGAAGGCGGAGGCGGAGGAGGAGGAGAAGGCGGCGGAGGAGGCGGAGGTGGGGAAGAGGTGGAAAAACCTCTTTACACTGATTGGTTAGTAGTTTTCGTAAGAGTGTAATAATGTTGATGTAGGATTTTCCCTTTGCAGAGAGTGAGGCAGAGGCACAGAGAATGTTTTCGGCAGGCCTGAGCTTCAGCAGGGTTTTTCCTCTCCGTAGGAGCACTTCTGCATGCAAGAAAAGTCTGAGAAGGCTTAGGATGAGGAAGAGGTGGAGGAGGAGGTAGTGAAGGAGATGGCGGAGGAGGTGGAGGAGGAGGTGGTGGAGGAGGAGGTGGAGGAGGAGGAGGCGGCGGAGGAGGCGGAGGCGTGGGAAGAGTTGGAAAAGCCTCTTTACACTGATTGTTTAGTAGTTTTTGTAAGAGTGTAATAATGTTTATGTAGGATTTTCCCTTTGCAGAAAGTGAGGCAGAGGCACAGAGAATGTTTTCGGCAGGCCTGAGCTTCAGCAGGGTTTCTCCTCTCCCGTAGGAGCACTTCTGCATGCAAGAAAAGTCTGAGAAGGCTTAGGATGAGGAAGAGGTGGAGGAGGAGGTGGTGAAGGAGATTGCGGAGGAGGTGGAGGAGAAGGTGGTGGAGGAGGAGGCGGAGGAGGAGGAGGCGGCGGAGGAGGCGGAGGCGTGGGAAGAGTTGGAAAAGCCTCTTTACACTGATTGGTTAGTAGTTTTTGTTGTAATAATGTTTATGTAGGATTTTCCCTTTGCAGAAAGTGAGGCAGAGGCACAGAGAATGTTTTCCGCAGGCCTGAACTTCAGCAGGGTTTCGCCTCTCCCGTAGGAGCACTTCTGCATGCAAGAAAAGCCTGAGAAGGCTTAGGATGAGGTAGAGGTGGAGGAGGAGGTGGTGAAGGAGATGGCGGAGGAGGTGGAGGAGGAGGTGGTGGAGGAGGAGGCGGAGGAGGAGAAGGCGGCGGAGGAGGCGGAGGCGGGGCAAGAGGAGGAAAAGCCTCTTTTCAGTGATTGGTTGGTAGTTTTCATAAGTGTGTAATAAGGTTTATTGAAGATTTTCCCTTTCCAGAGTCTGAGACAACAGCAGTGAGAATGTTTTCCACAGGCGTGAGCTTCATGAGGCTTTTCCTTCTTCTGTAGGAGCGTTTCTCCCTGCAAGAAAAGCCTGGGAAGGCTTAGGATGAGGAAGAGGCGGAGGAGGAGGTGGTGAAGGAGACGGAGGAGGAAGAGGAGGAGGAAGAGGAGGAGGAAGAGGAGGAGGATGCGGAGGAGGAGGAAGAGGAGGAGGAGGCGGAAGAGGAGGAAGAGGAGGAGGATGCGGAGGAGGAGGAGGAGGCGGAGGAGGAGGAGGCGGAGGAGGAGGAGGCGGAGGAGGAGGAGGAGGAAGAGGAGGAGGAGGAGGAGGAGGAGGAGGAGAAGAGGAGGAGGAGGAGGAAGAGGAGGAGGAGGAGGAAGAGGAGGAGGAGGAGGAAGAGGAGGAGGAAGAGGAGGAGGAGGAGGAGGAGGAAGAGGAGGAGGAGGAGGAGGAGGAGGAGGAGGAGGAGGAGGAGGAGGAGGAGGAGGAGGAGGAGGAGG
>NW_028289802.1:0-10000 GCF_059628265.1 Tinamus guttatus | reverse complement strand
GAGGCGGCGGAGGAGGAGGCGGCGGAGGAGGAGGCGGCGGAGGATGAGGAGGAGGAGGCGGAGGAGGAGGCGGAGGAGGAGAAGGAGAAGGCGGCGGAGGAGGCGGAGGCGGGGCAAGAGGAGGAAAAGCCTCTTTTCAGTGATTGGTTGGTAGTTTTCATAAGTGTGTAATAATGTTTATTGAAGATTTTCCCTTTCCAGAGTCTGAGACAACAGCAGTGAGAATGTTTTCCACAGGCGTGAGCTTCATGAGACTTTTCCTTCTTCTGTAGGAGCATTTCTCCCTGCAAGAAAAGCCTGGGAAGGCTTAGGATGAGGAAGAGGCGGAGGAGGAGGTGGTGAAGGACACGGAGGAGGAGGAGGAAGAGGAGGAGGAGGAGGAAGAGGAGGAGGAGGAGGAGGAGGCGGAGGAGGAGGCGGAGGAGGAGGAGGAGAAGGCGGCGGAGGAGGAGGAGGCGGAGGAGGAGGAGGAAGAGGAGGAGGAGGCGGAGGAGGAGGAGGAAGAGGAGGAGGAGGCGGAGGAGGAGGAGGAAGAGGAGGCGGAGGAGGCGGCGGAGGAGGAGGAGAAGGCGGAGCAGGAGGAAGAGGAGGAGGGGGAAGAGGAGGAGGAGGCGGAGGAGGAGGCGGAGGCGGAGGAGGCGGAGGCGGAGGAGGCGGAGGCGGGGGAAGAGGTGGAAAAGCCTCTTTTCAGTGATTGGTTGGTAGTTTTCATAAGTGTGTAATAATGTTTATTGAAGATTTTCCCCTTTCCAGAGTCTGAGACAACAGCAGTGAGAATGTTTTCGCACAGGCGTGAGCTTCATGAGGCTTTTCCTTCTTCTGTAGGAGCGTTTTCTCCTGCAAGAAAAGCCTGGGAAGACTTAGGATGAGGAAGAGGCGGAGGAGGAGGTGGTGAAGCAGACGGAGGAGGAGGCGGAGAGGCGGAGGAGGCGGAGGAGGCGGAGGAGGCGGAGGAGGAGGAGGCGGAGGAGGTGAGGCGGAGGAGGAGGCGGAGGAGGAGGAGGAGAAGGCGGCGGAGGAGGCGGAGGCGGGGGAAGAGGTGGAAAAGCCTCTTTACACTGATTGGTTAGTAGTTTTCGTAAGAGTGTAATAATGTTTATGTAGGATTTTTCCCTTTGCAGAGAGTGAGGCAGAGGCACAGAGAATGTTTTCGGCAGGCCTGAGCTTCAGCAGGGTTTCGCCTCTCCGTAGGAGTACTTCTGCATGCAAGAAAAGCCTGAGAAGGCTTAGGATGAGGAAGAGGTGGAGGAGGAGGTGGTGAAGGAGATGGCAGAGGAGGTTGAGGAGGAGGTGGTGGAGGAGGAGGCGGAGGAGGAGAAGGCGGCGGAGGAGTCGGAGGCGGGGGGAAGAGGTGGAAAAGCCTCTTTACACTGATTGGTTAGTAGTTTTTCGTAAGAGTGTAATAATGTTTATTGAAGATTTTCCCTTTCCAGAGTGTGAGACAACAGCAGTGAGAATGTTTTCCACAGGCGTGAGCTTCATGAGGCTTTTCCTTCTTCTGTAGGAGCGTTTCTCCCCTGCAAGAAAAGCCTGGGAAGGCTTAGGATGAGGAAGAGGCGGAGGAGGAGGTGGTGAAGGAGACGGAGGAGGAGGAGGAAGAGGAGGAGGAAGAGGAGGAGGAGAGGAGGAGGAGGCGGAGGAGGAGGAGGCGTGGGAAGAGTTGGAAAAGCCTCTTTACACTGATTGGTTAGTAGTTTTCGTAAGAGTGTAATAATGTTTATGTAGGATTTTCCCTTTGCAGAGAGTGAGGCAGAAGCACAGAGAATGTTTTCCGCAGGCCTGAACTTCAGCAGGGTTTCGCCTCTCCCGTAGGAGCACTTCTGCATGCAAGAAAAGTCTGAGAAGGCTTAGGATGAGGAAGAGGTGAGGAGGAGGTGGTGAAGGAGATGACGGAGGAGGTGGAGGAGGAGGTGGTGCAGGAGGCGGCGGAGGAGAGGAAGGGGTAGAGGCTGAGGCAGAGGCGGAGGAGGAGAAGGTGGCGGAGGAGGCGGAGGCGGGCAAGAGGAGGAAAAGCCTCTTTTCAGTGATTGGTTGGTAGTTTTCATAAGTGTGTAATAATGTTTATTGAAGATTTTCCTTTCCAGAGTCTGAGACAACAGCAGTGAGAATGTTTTCACAGGCGTGAGCTTCATGAGGCTTTTCTTCTTCTGTAGGAGCGTTTCTCCCTGCAAGAAAAGCCTGGGAAGGCTTAGGATGAGGGAAGAGGCGGAGGAGGAGGTGGTGAAGGAGGCGAGGAGGAGGAGGAAGAGGAGGAGGAGGCGAGGAGGAGGAAGAAGAGGAGGAGGAGGCGGAGGAGGAGGAAGAAGAGGAGGAGGAGGAGGAAGAGGAGGAGCAGGCGGAGGAGGAGGAAGAAGAGGAGGAGGAGGAGGCGAGGAGGTGGAGGAGGCGGAGGAGGTGGAGGAGGAGGCGTAGGAGGAGGAGGAGAAGGCGGAGGAGGAGGCGGAGGCGGGGGAAGAGGTGGAAAGCCTCTTTACACTGATTGGTTAGTAGTTTTCGTAAGAGTGTAATAATGTTTATGTAGGATTTTCCCTTTGCAGAGAGTGAGGCAGAAGCACAGAGAATGTTTTCCGCAGGCCTGAACTTCAGCAGGGTTTCGCCTCTCCCGTAGGAGCACTTGTGCATGCAGAAAAGCCTGGAGAAAGCTTAGGATGAGGAAGAGGTGGAGGAGGAGGTGGTGAAGGAGATGACGGAGGAGGTGGAGGAGGAGGAGGTGGAGGAGGAGGCGGAGGAGGAGGAAGGGGTAGAGGCTGAGGCAGAGGCGGAGGAGGAGAAGGTGGCGGAGGAGGCGGAGGCGGGGCAAGAGGAGGAAAACCTCTTTGCAGTGATTCGTTGGAGGAGGAAGAAGAAGAGGAGGAGGAGGAGGAGGAGGGGAGGGCGGCGGCGGAGGAGGCGGCGGAGGAGGCGGAGGCGGGGGAAGAGGTGGAAAAGCCTCTTTACACTGATTGGTTGGTAGTTTTCATAAGTGTGTAATAATGTTTATTGGAGATTTTCCCTTTCCAGAGTCTGAGACAACAGCAGTGAGAATGTTTTCCACAGGCGTGAGCTTCATGAGGCTTTTCCTTCTTCTGTAGGAGCGTTTCTCCCTGCAAGAAAAGCCTGGGAAGGCTTAGGATGAGGAAGAGGCGGAGGAGAACGTGGTGAAGGAGACTGAGGAGGAGGAGGAGGTGGTGAAGGAGACGGAGGAGGAGGAGGAGGTGGTGAAGGAGACGGAGGAGGAGGAGGCGGAGGAGGAGGAGGCGGCGGAGGAGGAGGCGGAGGAGGAGGAGGAGAAGGCGGCGGAGGAGGCGGAGGCGGGGGAAGAGGTGGAAAAGCCTCTTTACACTGATTGGTTAGTAGTTTTCGTAAGAGTGTAATAATGTTTATGTAGGATTTTCCCTTTGCAGAAAGTGAGGCAGAGGCACAGAGAATGTTTTCGGCAGGCCTTAGCTTCAGCAGGGTTTCTCCTCTCCCATAGGAGCACTTCTGCATGCAAGAAAAGTCTGAGAAGGCTTAGGATGAGGAAGAGGTGGAGGAGGAGGTGGTGAAGGAGATGGCAGAGGAGGTCGAGGAGAAGGTGGTGGAGGAGGAGGCGGAGGAGGAGGAGGCGTCGGAGGAGGCGGAGGCGTGGGAAGAGTTGGAAGAACCTCTTTACACTCATTGGTTAGTAGTTTTTGTAAGAGTGTAATAATGTTTATGTAGGATTTTCCCTTTGCAGAGAGTGAGGCAGAGGCACAGAGAATGTTTTTCGCAGGCCTGAACTTCAGCAGGGTTTCCCCTCTCCCGTAGGAGCACTTCTGCATGCAAGAAAAGGCTGAGAAGGCTTAGGATGAGGAAGAGGTGGAGGAGGAGGTGGTGAAGGAGATGGCGGAGGAGGTGGAGGAGGAGGTGGTGAAGGAGATGACAGAGGAGGTGGAGGAGGAGGTGGTGGAGGAGGAGGCGGAGGAGGAGAAGGCGGCGGAGGAGGCGGAGGCGGGGCAAGAGGAGGAAAAACCTTTTTACAGTGATTGGTTGGTAGTTTTCATAAGTGTGTAATAATGTTTATTGAAGATTTTCCCTTTCCAGAGTCTGAGACAAGAGCAGTGAGAATGTTTTCCACAGGCGTGAGCTTCATGAGGCTTTTCCTTCTTCTGTAGGAGCGTTTCTCCCTGCAAGAAAAGCCTGGGAAGGCTTAGGATGAGGAAGAGGCGGAGGAGGAGGTGGTTAAGGAGACGGAGGAGGAGGAGGAAGAGGAGGAGGAGGCGGAGGAGGAGGAAGAAGAGGAGGAGGAGGAAGAGGATGAGGAGGCGGAGGAGGAGGAAGAAGAGGAGGAGGAGGCGGAGGAGGTGGAGGAGGTGAAGGAGGTGGAGGAGGAGGCGGAGGAGGAGGAGGAGAAGGCGGTGGAGGAGGCGGAGGCGGGGGAAGAGGTGGAAAAGCCTCTTTACACTGATTGGTTAGTAATTTTTGTAAGAGTGTAATAATGTTTATGTAGGATTTTGCCTTTGCAGAAAGTGAGGCAGAGGCACAGAGAATGTTTTCGGCAGGCCTGAACTTCAGCAGGGTTTCGCCTCTCCCGTAGGAGCACTTCTGCATGCAAGAAAAGTCTGAGAAGGCTTAGGATGAGGAAGAGGTGGAGGAGGAGGTGGTGAAGGAGACGGAGGAGGCGGAGGAGGAGGAGGCGGAGGAGGAGGAGGCGGAGGAGGAGGAGGCGGAGGAGGAGGAGGCGGAGGAGGAAGAGGAGGTGGAGGAGGAAGAGGAGGCGGAGGAGGAGGAGGAAGACGAGGAGGAGGAGGAAGAGGAGGAGGAGGCGGAGGAGGAGGAAGAAGAGGAGGAGGCGGAGGAGGCGGAGGCGGAGGAGGAGGCGGAGGCGGGGGAAGAGGTGGAAAAGCCTCTTTACACTGATTGGTTAGTAATTTTTGTAAGAGTGTAATAATGTTTATGTAGGATTTTCCCTTTGCAGAAAGTGAGGCAGAGGCACAGAGAATGTTTTCGGCAGGCCTGAACTTCAGCAGAGTTTCGCCTCTCCCGTAGGAGCACTTCTGCATGCAAGAAAAGTCTGAGAAGGCTTAGGATGAGGAAGAGGTGGAGGAGGAGGTGGTGAAGGAGATGGCGGAGGAGGTGGAGGAGGAGGTGGTGGAGGAGGAGGCGGAGGAGGAGAAGGCGGCGGAGGAGGAGGAGGCGGGGCAAGAGGAGGAAAAGCCTCTTTTCAGTGATTGGTTGGTAGTGTTCATAAGTGTGTAATAATGTTTATTGAAGATTTTCCCTTTCCAGAGTCTGAGACAACAGCAGTGAGAATATTTTCCAGAGGCGTGAGCTTCATGAGGCTTTTCCTTCTTCTGTAGGAGCGTTTCTCCCTGCAAGAAAAGGCTGAGAAGGCTTAGGATGAGGAAGAGGTGCAGGAGGAGGTGGTGAAGGCGACGGCGGAGGAGGTGGAGGAGGAGGAAGAGGAGGAGGCGCAGGAGGTGGAGGCGGAGGAGGAGGGGGAAGAGGAGGAGAAGCTTCTTTACAGTGATTGGTTAGTAGTTTGCATAGCATTGTAATATTGTTTACTTCACGTTTCCTCTTTTTCAATAAGAGCTTTGAAGGATATTGAGCTGGGTCACGGTCTTATTGGCCAGTGGCCATAGCTGAGTTTTGTAGCCAAGAGTGTCCCTGGTGTTACGCGGAAGATGGGTTTTCCTGCCAAGTTTGCAAAGTGTAGAAAGATGTGTGGCAAATGTGTGTAGTTGTGGGGCAGGCTTTGCAGGCCGTCCTTGTTAACCAGTGTGAACTTTGTGTTTTAGTGAGGAAGCCATGGGAAGAGAGTGGAGGAGCCGTGTGTTGTGGTAAATGCAGAGGGCGTAACTGTTCGCTGCGGAGTGCAAGGAAGGCTGCGTAATTGTCGGCAGATCCGTGGTGAGTAGAGCAAGAGGCCAAGAAGCCTGAGCATGACGAGGCTGTGTCTTGTGCTGTAGGAGCCATTTTGTCGGAAATGCAAGGCTGAGGAGGCTTGGGATGAAGAAGAGGTGGAAGAAGCGAAGGAGGATGAGGATGAGGAGGAGGTGAAGGAGGAGGAGGAGGAGGCGGAGGAGGCAGAGGCGGCGGAGGAGGCGGAGGCGGGGGACGAGGAGGAAAAGCCTCTTTCCAGTGGTGTGTTGGTAGTTTACATAGCGTTGTAATAATGTTTGTTTAATATTTTCCCTTTTCTAGAGAGTGGGAGCCTCCCACTGAGGCTCTTTTGCACAGGGTAGAGATGAGCTGTCCTTGTGTCCTCCTGTAGGAGTGTTTCTCCTGGCAAGAAAAGGCTCAGGAGTGTGAGGACGAGGAAGAAGTTGAGGAGGAGGAGGCGGAAGAGGAGGAGGAGCTGGAAGTGGAAGTGGAGGGAGAGGCGGAGGCAAGTAGGAGGAGGAGGTGGAGGAAGAGGTAGAGGAGGCAGAAGAGGAGGCATAGGAGAAGGAAGAGGCAGAGCAGTGCGAGGTGGAGGAGGAGGCGGTGCAAGAGGCAGAGGAGGGGGAAGAGGAGTAAAAGCCTCTTGAGAGTGATTGGTTAGTAGCTTTTGTAAGAGTGTAATAATGTTTCTTGAAGATTTTCCCTTTGCAGAGAATGTGCCAGAGGCACTGAGAATGTTTTCCACAGGCGTGAGCTTCAGCAGGGTTTCCCCTCTTCTGTAGGAGCGCTTCGGCGTGCAAGAAAAGCCTGAGAAGGCTTAGGATGAGGAAGAGGCGGAAGAGGCGGAGGTGGAGGAGGCGGAAGAGGCGGAGGTGGAGGCGGAGGAGGAGGCGGAGGAGGAGGAAGGGGAAGATGCTGAGGTGGTGAAGGAGGAGGCGGAGGAGGAGAAGGCGGTGGAGGAGGCGGAGGCAGGGCAAGAGGAGGAAAAGCCTTTTTATAGTGATTGGTTAGTAGTTTTCATAAGTGTGTAATAATGTTTATTGAAGATTTTCCCTTTCCAGAGTCTGAGACAACAGCAGTGAGAATGTTTTCCACAGGTGTGAGCTTCATTAGGCTTTTCCTTCTTCTGTAGGAGCGTTTCTCCCTGCAAGAAAAGCCTGGGAAGACTTAGGATGAGGAAGAGGCGGAGGAGGAGGTGGTGAAGGAGACAGTGGAGGAGGAGGCGGAGGAGGAGGAGGCGGAGGAGGAGGAGGCGGAGGAGGAGGAGGCGGAGGAGGAGGAGGCGGAGGAGGAGGAGGAAGAGAAGGAGGAGGCGGCGGAGGAGGAGGAGGCGGCGGAGGAGGAGGCGGCGGAGGAGGAGGAGGAGGAGGCGGCGGCGGAGGAGGAGGCGGCGGCGGAGGAGGAGGAGGAGAAGGCGGCGGAGGAGGCGGAGGCGGGGGAAGAGTTGGAAAAGCCTCTTTACACTGATTGGTTAGTAGTTTTCGTAAGAGTGTAATAATGTTTATGTAGGATTTTCCCTTTGCAGAGAGTGAGGCAGAGGCACAGAGAATGTTTTCGGCAGGCCTGAGCTTCAGCAGGGTTTCGCCTCTCCCGTAGGAGCACTTCTGCATGCAAGAAAAGTCTGAGAAGGCTTAGGATGAGGAAGAGGTGGAGGAGGAGGTGGTGAACGAGATGGCAGAGGAGGTGGAGGAGAAGGTGGTGGAGGAGGAGGCGGAGGAGGAGGAGGCGGAGGAGGAGGCGGAGGCGTGGGAAGAGTTGGAAAAGCCTCTTTACACTGATTGGTTAGTAGTTTTCTTAAGAGTGTCATAATGTTTATGTAGGATTTTCCCTTTGCAGAGAGTGAGGCAGAGGCACAGAGAATGTTTTCCGCAGGCCTGAGCTTCAGCAGGGTTTCCCCTGCCCCGTAGGAGCACTTCTGCATGGAAGAAAAGCCTGAGAAGGCTTAGGATGAGGAAGAGGTGGAGGAGGAGGTGGTGAAGGAGATGGCGGAGGAGGTGGAGGAGGAGGTGGTGGAGGAGGAGGCGGAGGAGGAGGCGGAGGCGGGGCAAGAGGAGGAAAAGGCTCTTTTCAGTGATTGGTTGGTAGTTTGCATAAGTGTGTAATAATGTTTATTGAAGATTTTCCCTTTCCAGAGTCTGAGACAACAGCAGTGAGAATGTTTTCCACAGGCGTGAGCTTCATGAGGCTTTTCCTTCTTCTGTAGGAGCGTTTCTCCCTGCAAGAAAAGCCTGGGAAGGCTTAGGATGAGGAAGAGGCGGAGGAGGATGTGGTGAAGGAGACGGAGAGGGGGAGGAAGAGGAGGAGGAGGCGGAGGAGGAGGAAGAGGAGGAGGAGGAGGAAGAGGAGGAGGAGGCGGAGGAGGAGGCGGAGGAGGAGGAGGTAGAGGAGGAGGAGGAGGTAGAGGAGGAGGAGGAAGAAGAGGAGGAGGAGGAAGAAGAGGAGGAGGAGGAAGAAGAGGAGGAGGAGGAAGAAGAGGAGGAGGAGGAAGAAGAGGAGGAGGAGGAAGAAGAGGAGGAGGAGGAGGAAGAGGAGGAGGAGGAGGAAGAGGAGGAGGAGGACGAGGAAGAGGAGGAGGAGGCGGAGGAAGAGGAGGGGAGGAGGAAGAGGAGGAGGAGGCGGAGGAGGAGGAGGAGGAGGTAGAGGAGGAGGAGGAGGTAGAGGAGGAGGAGGTAGAGGAGGAGAGGAAGAGAGGAGGAGGAAGAAGAGGAGGAGGAGGAAGAAGAGGAGGAGGAGGAAGAAGAAGAGGAGGAGGAGGAAGAAGAGGAGGAGGAGGAAGAAGAGGAGGAGGAGGAAGAAGAGGAGGAGGAGGAAGAAGAGCAGGAGGAGGAAGAAGAGGAGGAGGAGGAAGAAGAGGAGGAGGAGAAGAAGAGGAGGAGGAGGAAGAAGAGGAGGAGGAGGAAGAAGAGGAGGAGGAGGAAGAGAGGAGGAGGAGGAGGCGGAGGAGGAGGAGGCGGAGGAGGAGAGGCGGAGAGAGAGGAGAATGCGGCTGAGGAGGAGGCGGAGGAGGAGGAGGAGAATGCGGCGGAGGAGGCGGAGGTGGGGGAAGAGGTGGAAAAGCCTCTTTTCAGTGATTGGTTAGTAGTTTTCTTAAGGGTGTAATAATGTTTATGTAGGATTTTCCCTTTGCAGAGAGTGAGGCAGAGGCACAGAGAATGTTTTCCGCACGCCTGAGCTTCAGCAGGGTTTCCTCTCTCCCGTAGGAGCACTTCTGCATGCAAGAAAAGCCTGAGAAGGCTTAGGATGAGGAAGAGGTGGAGGAGGAGGTGGGTGAAGGAGATGGTGGAGGAGGAGGTGGAGGTGGAGGAGGAGGCGGAGGAGGAGGAAGGGGAAGAGGCTGAGGCAGAGGAGGAGGAGAAGGCGGCGGAGGAGGCGGAGGCGGGGGAAGAGGAGGAAAAGGCTCTTTTCAGTGATTGGTTGGTAGTTTTCATAAGTGTGTAATAATGTTTATTGAAGATTTTCCCTTTCCAGAGTCTGAGACAACAGCAGTGAGAATGTTTTCCACAGGCGTGAGCTTCATGAGGCTTTTCCTTCTTCTGTAGGAGCGTTTCTCCCTGCAAGAAAAGCCTGGGAAGGCTTAGGATGAGGAAGAGGCGGAGGAGGAGGAGGAAGAGGAGCAGGAGGTGGAGAGGAGGAGGAGGAGGAGGAGGAAGAGGAGCAGGAGGAGGAAGAGGAGGAGGAGGAAGAGGAGGAGGAGGAAGAGGAGGAGGAAGGAGAGGAGGAGGAGGAGGCGGAGGAGGCGGAGGAGGAAGAGGAGGAGGAGGCGGAGGAGGAGGAGGAAGAAGAGGAGGAGGAGGAGAGGAGGAGGAGGAGGAGGCGGAGGAGGAGGAAGAAGAGGAGGAGGAAGAGGAGGAGGAGGCGAGAGGAGGAGAGAGGAGAGGAGGAAGAGGAGGAGGAGGAGGCGGAAGGAGGCGGAGGAGGAGGAGGAGGAGGAGAGGAGGCGGAGGAGGAGGAGGAGGGCGGAAGGCGGCGGAGGAGGCGGAGGCGGGTGAAGAGGTGGAAAAGCCTCTTTACACTGATTGGTTAGTAATTTTTGTAAGAGTGTAATAATGTTTATGTAGGATTTTCCCTTTGCAGAAAGTGAGGCAGAGGCACAGAGAATGTTTTCGGCAGGCCTGAACTTCAGCAGGGTTTCGCCTCTCCCGTAGGAGCACTTCTGCATGCAAGAAAAGTCTGAGAA
>NW_028289801.1:0-95573 GCF_059628265.1 Tinamus guttatus | reverse complement strand
GGACCCCCCTAGGACCCTATAGAGCCCCCCCCAAAGCTCCATAGGACCCCATAGAGACCCCCCCCCCTCCCCAGGACCCCATAGGCCCCATAGAGACCCCCCAAAGGTCCCATAGGACCCCATAGAGACCCTCCAAGACCCCATAGGCCCCCATAGAGACCCCCCCGAAGGCCCCATAGGACCCCATAGAGACCCCCCGAAGGCCCCATAGGACCCCATAGAGACCCTCCAGGACCCCATAGGCCCCATAGAGACCCCCCAAAGGCCCCATAGGACCCCATAGGCCCCATAGAGACCCCCGAAGGCCCCATAGGACCCCATAGAGACCCTCCAAAGGCCCCATAGGACCCCATAGGCCCCATAGAGACCCCCCGAAGGCCCCATAGGACCCCATAGAGACCCTCCAGGACCCCATAGGCCCCATAGAGACCTGCCAAAGGCCCCATAGAACCCCATAGGCCCCATAGAGAACCCCGAAGGCCCCATAGGACCCCATAGAGACCCTCCAGGACCCCATAGGCCCCATAGAGACCCCCGAAGGCCCCATAGGCCCCATAGAGACCCTCCAGGGCCCCATAGACCCCATAGAGACCCCTGAAGGCCCCATAGAGACCCTCCAGGGCCCCATAGGCCCCATAGAGACCCCTGAAGGCCCCATAGGACCCCCTCACAGCCCCCCAGGACCCCCTAGGACCCTATAGAGCCCCCCCCAAAGCTCCATAGGCCCCATTGAGACCCCCCAAAGGCCCCATAGGACCCCATAGAGACCCTCCAGGACCCCATAGGCCCCATAGGACCCCATAGAGACCCCCCAAAGGCCCCATAGAGCCCCCCCCCCCATTGAGGAGGCCCCCCCAGGCCGCACATGGGTTTGGGGGGGCTTTATTTTATGGGGGGCATTTGGGGGGGTCCCAAGGGGGGTATTTTGGGGTTCGGGGGGTATTTGGGGCATCCCAGGAGCGTTTTGGGGCCATTTGGGGGGAATTTGGGGTGGTCCCAAGAGACGTTTTGGGTTGGGGGTCCGGGGGGTTTTGGGGGGATATTTGGGGCCTCCCAGGAGTGTTTGGGGGCATTTTGGGGGTGTTTGGGGGCATTTTGGGGGTATCCGAGTGTGTTCCGGGGTATCTGGGGGCATTTTGGGGAATCTGGGGGTACCCGGGCATATTCCAGGATCTGTGGCCGCGTTTTGGGGGTATTTGGGTGCGTTCCAGGGGTATCTGACCGTGTTTTGGGGGTACCCAACCACGTTTTGGGGGTATCTGGTTGCATTTGGGGGGTATTTGACTGCATTTTGGGGGGATCCGACCCCATTTTGGGGGTATTTGGGTGGGTTTTGGGGGTATCTGAGTGTGTTTTTGGGGGTATCTGACCCCATTTTGGGGGTATTGGTGCATTTTGGGGGTATCTGAGCACGTTTTGGGGGTATCCGACCCCATTTTGGGGGTATTTGGCTGCATTCTGGGGGTATCTGACCCCGTTTTGGGGGTATCCGACCCCATTTTGGGGGTATCTGACTGCATTTTGGAGGTTTTGGGGGTGTCTGGGTGCATTTTGGGGGTATGTGGATGCATTTTGGGGGTTTCTGGCGGTATCTGGGTGCATTCTGGGGGTATTTGGATGCGTTTTGGGGGTATCTGACCGCGTTTTGAGGGTATCTGAGTGCGTTTTGGGGGTATCTGGGTGCATTTTGGGGGTATCTGGGTGCGTCTTGGGGGGGTTTCTGGATGCGTTTTGGGGGTATCCGACCCCATTTTGGGGGTATCTGGGTGCATTCTGGAGGTATCTGGGTGCATTTTGGGGGTGTCTGGACATGTTTTGGGGGTATCTGGACACGTTTCGGGGGTACCCGACCCCATTTTGGGGGTATCTGACCGCGTTTTGAGGGTATCTGGGCACATTTTGGCGGTTTCTGGGTGCATTCTGGGGGTATTTGGACGCGTTTTGGGGGTATCTGACCCCATTTTGGAGGTTTCTGGGGGTATCTGGGTGCGTTCCGGGGGTATCTGAGCGCGTTCCGGGTGTATCCGGCCCCGTTCCGGGGGTATCCGGGTGTCACCGGCGCTTGCGGCGCTCGGCCGCGTCCAGGGCGGCGACGTCCCGGGCGGCCGCCACCAACTGCAGGACATTGAGGGTGGCCTTGGCCACCGCGGCCGGGCAGCAGAGCCAGAGCAGGGCCCGGAACAGTCCGGGGGCACCGGGGAACACTGCGGGTGACAACAATGTCACCAAGGTGACAACAATGTACCCCAATGTGTCACCAATGTACCCCAATGTACCCCAATGTGTCACCAATGTACCCCAATGTGTCACCAATGTACCCCAATGTACCCCAATGTGTCCCTAATGGCCGGGCAGCAGAGCCAGAGCAGGGCCCGGAACAGCCCGGGGGCACCGGGGAACACTGCGAGGGTGACAACAGTGTCACCAATGTGTCACCAATGTCACCAATGTACCCCAATGTACCCCCATGTGTCACCAATGTACCCCAATGTGTCCCCAGTGGCCAGGGAGCAGGGCCCGGAACAGCCCTGGGGGCACCGGGAAAACACTGCGGGTGACAACAGTGTCACCAAGGTGACAACAATGTCACCATGTGTCACCAATGTAACCCCATGTGTCCCCAATGTACCCCAATGTGTCCCCAATGGGCGGGCAGCAGAGCCAGAGCAGGGCCCGGAACAGCCCGGGGGCACCGGGGAACACTGTGGGGGTGACAACAATGTCACCAAGGTGACAACAATGTCACCATGTGTCACCAATGTACCCCAATGTGTCCCCAATGGGCGGGCAGCAGAGCCAGAGCAGGGCCCGGAACAGCCCCGGGGCGCCCGGAAACACTGTGGGGGTGACAACAGTGTCACCAAGGTGACAACAATGTCACCAAGGTGTCCCCAATGCGTCCCCCAATGTGTCCCCAATGTGTCCCCAATGGCCCAATGGCCGGGAAGCAGAGCCAGAGCAGGGCCCGGAACAGCCCGGGGGCGCCCGGGAACACTGCGGGTGACAACAGCGTCACCAAGGTGACAACAATGTCACCAATGTGTCCCCAATGTGTCCCCAATGGCCGGGCAGCAGAGCCAGAGCAGGGCCCGGAACAGCCTGGGGGCACCGGGGAACACTGTGAGGGTGACAACAGTGTCACCAAGGTGACAACAATGTCACCATGTGCCACCAATGTACCCCAATGTGTCCCCAATGTACCCCAATGTGTCCCCATGTGTCCCCAATGGGCAGGCAGCAGAGCCAGAGCAGGGCCCCGGAACAGCCCCGGGGCGCCCGGGAACACTGTGAGGGTGACAACAATGTCACCAAGGTGACAACAATGTCACCATGTGTCACCAATGTACCCCAATGTGTCCCCAATGTACCCCAATGTGTCCCCATGTGTCCCCAATGGGCGGGCAGCAGAGCCAGAGCAGGGCCCGGAACAGCCCGGGGGCACCGGGGAACACTGGGGGGGAGACAACAGTGTCACCAAGGTGACAACAATGTACCCCAATGTGTCCCTATGTGTCCCCCAATGTGTCCCCAATGGGCGGGCAGCAGAGCCAGAGCAGGGCCCGGAACAGCCCCGGGGCACCAGGGAACACTGCGGGTGACAACAGTGTCACCAAGGTGACAACAATGTACCCCAATGTGTCCCCATGTGTCCCCAATGGGCGGGCAGCAGAGCCAGAGCAGGGCCCGGAACAGCCCGGGGGCACCGGGGAACACTGGGGGGGAGACAACAGTGTCACCAAGGTGACAACAGTGTCACCATGTGTCACCAATGTACTCCAATGTGTCCCAATGTACCCCAATGTGTCCCCAAGGTCCCCCCATGTGTCTCCAATGTCCCCCATGTGTCCCCAATGTCCCCCCAAGGTTCCCCCCATGTGTCCCCATGTGTCCCCTATGGCCCTCCATGTCCCCAGTGTCCCCCCATGTGTCCCCAGTGTCCCCCCATGTGTCCCCAATGTCCCCCCAAACGTCCCCAATGGCCCCCAGTGCGTCCCCAATGTACCCCTATGTGTCCCCCATGTCCCCCCAAGGTCCCCCCATGTGTCCCCAACGTCCACAAGGTCCCCTCATGTGTCCCCAATGTCCCTCCATGTGTCCCCAAGGTCCCCCTATGTGTCCCCATGTCCACAAGGTCCCCCCATGTGTCCCCAATGTCCCTCCATGTGGCCCCAAGGTCCCCCTATGTGTCCCCAATGTACCCCCGTGTGTCCCCAACGTCCCTCCATGTCCCTCTATGTCTCCCCCATGTCCCCATTGTCCCCCCATGTCCCCACATTCCCATGTCCCTCTATGTCCCCAATGTCCCACGTCCCCAATGTTCCCCTATGTCCCCAATGTCCCCCCACGTCCCCAATGTCCCCCTATGTCCCCCCATGTCCCTCCATGTCCCCATGTCCCCCGATGTCCCTCAATGTCCCCACATCCCCCCCTGCCCCAATGTCCCCATTGTCCCCAATGTCCCCATTGTCCCCCATGTCCCCAATGCCCCCATGTCCCCCATTGTCCCCAATGTCCCCATGTCCCCCATTGTCCCCATTGTCCCCCCATTGTCCCCATTGTCCCCATGTCCCCCAATGTCCCCATTGTCCCCAATGTCCCCCAATCTCCCCATGTCCCCCGTTGTCCCCATGTCCCCCCCCGTTGTCCCCATGTCCCCCATTGTCCCCATTGTCCCCATGTCCCCCCGTTGTCCCCAATGTCCCCCATTGTCCCCATGTCCCCCCCATTGTCCCCCATTGTCCCCATGTCCCCCCCGTTGTCCCCATTGTCCCCAATGTCCCCCGTTGTCCCCATGTCCCCATTGTCCCCATTGTCCCCAATGTCCCCCGTTGTCCCCATGTCCCCCAATGTCCCCATGCCCCCATTGTCCCCATTGTCCCCATGCTCCCATGTCCCTCCATTGTCCCCATGTCCCCCCCATGTCCCCAATGTCCCCAATGTCCCCTGTTGTCCCCATGTCCCCCAATGTCCCCATGTCCCCCCATGTCCCCATTGTCCCCAATGTCCCCATTGTCCCCCAATGTCCCCGTTGTCCCCATGTCCCCATTGTCCCCCATGTCCCCATTGTCCCCAATGTCCCCATTGTCCCCAATGTCCTCCGTTGTCCCCAATATCCCCATTGTCCCCAATGTCCCCATTGTCCCCGTTGTCCCCATTATCCCCATTGTCCCCCCGTTGTCCCCATGTCCCCCATTGTCCCCCACTGTCCCCATGTCCCCATTGTCCCCAATGTCCCCATTCCCCCCATTCCCCCCATTCCCCCCGTTGTCCCCAATGTCCCCCGTTGTCCCCATGTCCCCATGTCCCCCCCGTTGTCCCCGTTGTCCCCACGTCCCCTCTCACCGCGCGGTCCCTCGCTGTGCGTCACCAGGTAGAGGCTGCAGTAAAACCCCTCGTTACCGGCGCAGAGCAGGAACAGGAGGGGCTGCGGGGGGGGGGGGCAATTAGGGGATCCCCCCCAGCCCCAAATACCCCCCCCGAACCCCAAATACCCCCAGGGAACCCAAATACCCCCCAGGGAGTCCAAATACCCCCCCCAAACCCCAAATACCCCCCTGAACCCCAAATACCCCCAGGGAACCCAAATACCCCCCCAGGGAGTCCAAATACCCCCCTGAACCCCAAATACCCCCAGGGAACCCAAATACCCCCCCAGGGAGTCCAAATACCCCCCCCAAACCCCAAATACCCCCAGGGAACCCAAATACCCCCCCAGGGAGACCAAATACCCCCCTGAACCCCAAATACCCCCCAGGGAGTCCAAATACCCCCCCCAAACCCCAAATACCCCCCCAGGGACCCCAAATACCCCCCGCGAACCCCAAATAACCCCCTGAACCCCAAATACACCCCCTCAAACCCCAAATACCCCCCCCCCAGGGACCCCAAATACCCCCCTGAGGACCTCAAATAACCCCCAGGGAGCCCAAATATCCCCCCCAAACCCCAAATACCCCCCCAGGGAACCCAAATACCCCCCCCAGGGAGTCCAAATACCCCCCTGAACCCCCAAATAACCCCCTGAACCCCAAATACACCCCCCCAAACCCCAAATACCCCCCCCCGGGGACCCCAAATACCCCCCCAAACCCTAAATACCCCCCGGGAGCCCAAATACCCCCCTGAACCCCAAATACCCCCCAGGAGCCCAAATACCCCCCCAGGGAGTCCAAATACCCCCCTGAACCCCAAATACCCCCCCCACGAACCCCAAATACCCCCAGGGAGTCCAAATACCCCCCCAGGGACGCCAAATACCCCCCTGAACCCCAAATACACCCCAGAAACCCAAATACCCCCCCTGAACCCCAAATACCCCCCAGGGACCCCAAATACCCCCCCCCAGAAACCCAAAATACCCCCTGGGGACCCCAAATACACCCCAGGGACCCCAAATACACCCCCAGGGACTCCAAATAACCCCCTGAACCCCAAATATCCCCTGGGGACCTCAAATATCCCCCTGAACCCTAAATACATCCCAGGGACCCCAAATACCCCCCCAGGGACCCCAAATACCCCCTGGGGACCCCAAATACACCCCCAGGGACACCAAATACCCCCCTGAACCCCAAATACCCCCTGGGGACCCCAAATATCCCCCTGAACCCTAAATACATCCCAGGGACCCCAAATACCCCCCCAGAAACCCCAAATACCCCCTGGGGACCCCAAATACCCCCCAGGGACCCCAAATACGCCCCAGGGATGCCAAATACCCCCCTGAACCCTAAATACCCCCCTAAACCCCAAATACCCCGCCAGGGACCCCAGATAACCCCCCAAAGCCCTAAATACCCCCCAGGGACCCCAAATACCCCCCCAGGGACCCCAGATAACCCCCCCAAACCCTAAATACCCCCCAGGGACCCCAAATACCCCCTGGGGACCCAAATACCCAACCAGAAACCCCAAATACCCCCCTGAACCCTAAATACATCCCAGGGACCCCAAATACCCCTCAGGGACCCCAAATACCCCCCCCCCAGAAACCCAAAATACCCCCTGGGGACCCCAAATACACCCCAGGGACTTCAAATACCCCCCTAAACCCCAAATAACCCCCAGGGACCCCAAATAACCCCAGGAACCCCAAATACCCCCCAGGGAGTCCAAATACCCCCCTGAACCTCAAATACCCCTCAGGGACCCCAAATACCCCCCCCCCAGAAACCCAAAATACCCCCCTAAACCCCAAATACCCCGCCAGGGACCCCAGATAACCCCCCCAAAGCCCAAAATACCCCCCCAGGGACCCCAAATATCCCCCAAGGACCTCAAATACCCCCCTGAACCCTAAACACCCCCCCAGGGACCCCAAATACCCCCTGGACATTAAGTACCCCCCTCAAAGCCGTAAATACCCCCCAGGGACTGCCCAAATGCCCCCCAAAACCCCAAATACCCCCCCGACCCCTCCCCGACCCTGATGCATCATGGGCCCTTGGAGGACCAACCCCCCCCCCCCGCCTCCAATAGCCCCAGTGCCTGCTGGGCCCTTGGAGGACCCGGCCCCGGTGCATCATGGCCCCTTGGAGGACCAAGCACTCCCTCCATTAGCCCCAATGCATCATGGGCCCTTGGAGGACCCGGCCCCGGTGCATGCTGGGCCCTTGGAGGACCAACCAGCCCTCCATTAGCCCCAGTGCATGCTGGGCCCTTGGAGGACCCGGCCCCGGTGCATGCTGGGCCCTTGGAGGACTCACCCTGGAGCTGTAGTACAGCCGCAACAGGCGGTTGCCGTCGGTGCCGACGCTCTTGTGGCTCTCGGCGCCCTTGAGCGCCATGCTGGGGGCGTGGCCAGCCAAAGGGGGCGTGGTCAGTTAAAGGGGGTGTGGCCAAACCGGGGCGTGGCCAGTTAAAAGGGGGGGTGCGGTCTGTGAAGGGGGCGTGGCCAAAATAGGGGCGTGGCCTGTACATGGGTGTGGCCAAATAGGGCGTGGTTTATAAAGGGGGCGTGGTCAGGGAAGGGGTGCGGCCAGAAGGGGGCAGAGCCTCTAGAGGGGGTGTGGTCAAAGGGGCGTGGTCTGGGTGGGGGCAGGGGGCGTGGCCAGCAGGAGGGGCTTGATTAATGGGAAGGGCGGGGTGAATGGAGGGGGCGTGGCCAGGGGCAGGTAGAGGGCGTGGCCAGAGGAGGGGGTCACCAGGGGTGGAGTCAGCAGAGGGGGCGTGGCCAGGGAGGGGGCGTGGCCAGAGAAGGAGGGTCAGCAGATGGGCGGAGTCAGCAGAGGGGGCGTGGCCAGGGAGGGGGCGTGGCCAGACGGGACATAGAGGACCAGGGGAGGGGGTCAGCGGGGGGGGCGGGGTCAGCAGGGGGCGTGGCCAGGGAGGGGGCGTGGCCAGATGGGGGCATAGCCGGGGGGGGTCAGCAGAGGGGGCGGGGTCAGCAGAGGGGGCGTGGCCAGGGAGGGGGTCAGCAGAAGGGGGTGGTGCTCCGGGCCCAAGGGGGCGGGGCAGGAGAGGGGGGCGTGTCCCGCGAGGCCCCGCCCACCTGTGCAGGTGCAGCCAATGGGAGGCGACGTCGAGGGCGGCGGCCAATTGGAAGAGGGGGGCGGCGCCCGGGTAGAGCAGGGCCAGGTGGAGGAGGAGCCCCAGGGTGGCGCAGCGGTCAGTGAGCATGTCCAACATGGCGCCGAACCGGGAACCTGGACCGGAACCGGAACCGGGTCAGAACCGGAACCAGGACACGGAACCGGGATCAGAACCGGGATACGGAACCAGGACACAGCGGTCGGTCAGCATGTCCAACATGGCGCCGAACCGGGACCCTGGACCGGAACCGGGATACGGAACCGGGTCAGAACCGGGATCAGAACCGGGATACGGAACCGGGATACGGGACATGGGACACAGCAGTCGGTCAGCATGTCCAACATGGCGCCGAACCGGGAACCTGGACCGGAACCGGGTCAGAACCGGGATACGGAACCGGGATCAGAACCGGGACATGGAACCGGGATCAGAACCGGGATCGGAACCGGGATCGGAACCGGGATACGGAACCGGGATCAGAACCGGGATCGGAACCGGGATACGGAACCGGGATCGGAACCGGGATACGGAACCGGGATCGGAACCGGGATACGGAACCGGGATACGGAACCGGGATCAGAACCGGGATATGGAACCAGGATATGGAACCGGGATCAGAACCGGGATACGGAACCGGGATCAGAACCGGGACATGGGACACAGCGGTCGGTGAGCATGTCCAACATGGCGCCGAACCGGGACCCTGGACCGGAACCGGGTCAGAACCGGGATCAGAACCGGGATCAGAACCGGGATCGGAACCGGGATACGGAACCGGGATACGGAACCAGGACACAGCGGTCGGTCAGCATGTCCAACATGGCGCTGAACCGGGACCCTGGACCGGAACCGGAACCGGGATACAGAACCGGGATATGGAACCGGGACACGGGACATGGGACACCGCAGTTGGTCAGCATGTCCAACATGGCGCCGAACCGGGAACCTGGACCGGAACCGGGTCAGAACCGGGTCAGAACCGGGATATGGAACCGGGATCAGAACCGGGATACGGAACCGGGATCAGAACCGGGACACTGGGATCAGAACCGGGATACGGAACCGGGATCAGAACCGGGACATGGGACACAGCGGTCGGTCAGCATGTCCAACATGGCGCTGAACCGGGAACCTGGACCGGAACCGGGTCAGAACCGGGACACGGAACCGGGACACCGGGATACGGAACCGGGATCAGAACCGGGATACGGAACCAGGACACGGAACCGGGACACGGAACCGGGACACCGGGATACGGAACCGGGACACGGAACGCGGATCAGACCCGGGTTGGGTCCTGCCCCCTCAGGCCCTGCCCCTACCCCGGCCCAGCAGGTGGCCCGTGTGACCCCGCCCCTCCCACGCCCCGCCCCTCTCTAAGCCCCGCCCACCCTGTCCGAGGATCCTGGCCGCGTGCCCGTCCACGGCGTCCATTAGCCCGGCCAGGCCGTAGGCGGCGGCCGCGGGGCCGGGGTGGCCGGACATGAGGAAGAAGGAGGCGGCGACCAGGAGAACCCGGAAATACCCTGGGGACAACGGGGGACGTGAGGGGACATGGGGACATGGGGGGACATGGGGGACATGTGAGGTGACATGGGGACACAGGGACATGAGGGGACATTGGGGACACGGGGACACATGGGGACATGGGGGGACATTGGGGACATGGGGGGGACACGTGAGGTGACATGGGGACACGGGGGGGACATGGAGACACGTGTGAGGGGACATGTGGGGACATGGGGACACAGGGACATGGGGGGGCAAGGGGACAGGGGGACACATGGGGACATGGGGACATGTGGGGACATGGGGACATGAAGGGACACAGGGACATGGGGACACGTGTGGGGGACACGGGGGACACATGAGGGGACATGGGGACATGAGGGGACATGGGGACACATGGGGACATGTGAGGGGACACAGGGACACATGGGGACACAGGGACACGTGTGAGGGGACACACATGAGGGGACATGGGGACACGTGTGAGGGGACATGGGTGGGAACAGGGGACATGGGGGGACACAGGGACATGTGTGAGGGGACACAGGACACATACGGGGACACGGGGACACGTGGGGACACGTGAGGGGACACAGGGACACATGGGGACACAGGGACACACGTGAGGGGACACAGGACACATAAGGGGACATGGGGACACGTGGGGACATGTGAGGGGACACAGGGACACATGGGGACACAGGGACATGTGTGAGAGGACATGGGGGACACGTGGGGACCCGCGTGGGCAGCCCCCTCCCCCCCCCAGGGCTGGGGGTCCCGCAGGGCCCCGTTACCCCCATTAACCCCCCGTTACCCCCCATTACCCCTCGTTACCCCCCCATTAACCCCCATTACCCCCCGTTACCCCCATTACTCCCCATTACCCCCCCTTCCCCCATTAAGCCCCCCGTTAACCCATTACCCCCCATTAACCCCCCTGTTACTGCGTGTTACCCCCTGTTACCCCCATTAACCCCCGTTACCCCCCATTAACCCCCTGTTACCCCCTATTAACCCCATTAACCCCCCATTACCCCCTATTAACCCCATTAACCCCCCGTTACCCCCCCATTAACCCCCTGTTACCCCCTATTAACCCCGTTAACCCCCATTACCTCCCGTTACCCCCATTAACCCCCCATTACCCCCCATAACCCCCATTACCCCCTATTAACCCCATTAACCCCCGTTACCCCCCATTAACCCCCGTTACCCCCCCATTAACTCTTGTTACCCCCCAATTAACCCCATTAACCCCCTATTACCCCCTATTAACCCCCCATTACTCCCATTAACACCCCATTACCCCTCGTTAACCCCCGTTACCTCCCGTTAACCCCCGTTACCCCCCATTAACCCCCCCGTTACCCCCATTAACCCCCCATTACCCCCTATTAACCCCATTAACCCCCCGGTTACCCCCATTAACCCCCCGTTACCCCCATGAACCCCCGTTACCCCCTATTACCCCCATTAACCCCCCGTTACCCCCTATTAACCCCATTAACCCCCATTACCTCCCGTTAACCCCCATTACCCCCGTTAACCGCCCCCGTTACCCCCCGTTACCCCCATTAACCCCCAATTACCCCCATTACCCCCCGTTACCCCCCCCCATTACCCCCCATTAACCCCCCGTTACCCCCCTATTAACCCCCGTTACCTCCCGTTAACCCCCATTACCCCCATTAACCCCCCGTTACCCCCCATTAACCCCCCGTTACCCCCCATAACCCCCCATTAACCCCCCGTTACCCTCCATTAACCCCCCGTTTCCTCCCCGTCTCCCCCCCGTTACTCCCCCCGTTCCCCCCCGTTCCACCCCCCGTTACCCCCCATTAACCCCCCGTTACCCCCGTTTCCTCCCGTCACCCCCCCCCCGTTTTCCTCCCGCCCCCCCCGTTACTCCCCCCGTTCCCCCCGTTCCCCCCCCGCTCCCCCCCCTCACCGATCACGTTGGGCACGAACAGAAACACGTTCTCGCCCCCCCCCGCCATGGCCGCGGCCCCTTTAAGAGACGCCCCGCCCCTTCCGGCAGCGGGCGGGGCCAACCGCCGCCCCGGTGGGCGGGCACGGAAGTGACACAAAGGGGGCGGGGCGTGACGCGAGGGCGGGGCTTGGCGCTCCCCGCGGCTGGGGTTGGCCCCGCCCCCTCCGTGACGTCACCGCGCGCCCCATTGAGGCGCTGGAGGACCGCGGGACAGAGCGGCCGCCGCGGGCACTTCCGGGTTCAAACACCGCGTGACTCGCGGCAGCCAATCGGGGCGCGGGGCAGAGCGGGGCCTCGTTACCGATTATTAATTAATTAACATTAATAATTAGCGCCCCCCCCCCCGCGGCGCGCGTCACAGAGGGGGCGGAGCCCGTTCCGGTCTCCTCATTATTATTCACATTAACGACCGCCCCCCCCCGCCCCCGCGCGAGTTTAGAAAAAATAAATGTAGAAACCCAAAATCCAACGAAAAACAACCAAAAAAGGGGTCTGTTTTGGGGGAGGGGCAGGGGGGTGTTTGGCCCCTCCCCCCATGGGGGCTGTTTCGAGGCCCCCCCCAATAGGGGGCTCAATGGGGGGAGGGGTCGGTTTCAAGGCCCCCCCCCAAAAGGGGGGGTGGTTTCAAGGCCCCCCCAAGGGCCCATAGCGGTTTCGAGGCCCCCCCTCCCCCCCATTTATGGGGGGGTCATTTGGGGGGGGCTCCATGTCGGGGGGGGGGGGGGTCACTTTCAAGGCCCCCCCCCAAAAGGGGGGTGGTTTCAAGGCCCCCCCAACCCCATAGCAAAGGGGGGGGAGGGGCAGACACACATGGGGGGAGGGGGGGATCAACCCATCGGGGGGGGCGGGGCTTGCTCATATTGGGGTGGGCCCAGGCGTCCGGGGGGGCGGGGCTTCCCGGGAAGGGCCCAGGCGTCCGGGGGGAGGCCCAGGCATATTGGGGTGGGGGGGGCATGAAACCGTCATTTGGGGCGAGGGGGGACCTGAAACCATCATTGGGGTGGGGGGGGGGGCGTTCCCCACGAGGAGCCCCGAAACCTCCCCAATCCTCAAGGAGGAGCCTCGAAACTGCCACAATCCCCCCTGGGGAGCCCTGAAACCGCCACAATCCGCCCGGGGATCCACGAAACCGCCGCAATCCTCAAGGGGGAGCCCCGAAACTGCCTCAATTCCCCCTGGGGAGCCCCGAAACTGCCACAAACCCCCCTGGGGAGCTCTGAAACCGCCACAATCCCCAAGGGGGAGCCCCGAAACCACCTCAATTCCCCCTGGGGAGCCCCGAAACCGCCTCAATTCCCCCTGGGGAGCCCCAAAACTGCCCAATTCCCCCCGAGAAGCCCCAAAACTGCCCTAATTCCCGCGAGGAGCCCCGAAACTGCCACAATCCCCCCTGGGGAGCCCTGAAACAGCCACAATTCCGCTGGGGAGCCCCAAAACTGCCCCAATTTCCCCTGGGGAGCCCCGAAACCGCCTCAATTCCCCCCGAGGAGCCCCAAAACTGCCCTAATTCCCCCGAGGAGCCCCGAAACTGCCCCAATTCCCCCTGGGGAGCCCTGAAACCGCCAAAATCCTCAAGGAGGAGCCCTGAAACAGCCACAATTCCCCTGGGGAGCCCCAAAACTGCCCCAATTTCCCCTGGGGAGCCCCAAAACCGCCACGATCCCCCCTGGGGAGACCTGAAACTGCCCCAATCGCCAAGGAGGAACCTCGAAACCGCCACAGTTCCCCCCGAGGAGCCCTGTCCCCCCCCATGTCCCCAGGTCCCCCCTTGTCCTCCCATGTCCCCCCATGTCCCCATTGTCCCCAGTGTCCCCAAGCAGGTCACACCAGGTGTCACTGTCACTTTAATGGCAATAAATAAGCGGTGCCAGGAAGGGGGGTCCGGGGGGGGGAAGGGGAGGGGGAGGGGCGACCCCACGTGGGGGAGGGGGGAGGGGGTGGCCCTTGGTGGCCCCGGTGTCACTTCCGGTGTCACTTCCGCCGCTTCCGGGTGTCCTCGGCGTCACCTGGGGGGGGGACACACGGGGTGGGGGGGGGGCTTGGGGACACCCCCCCCCCTTGGGGACACGGGGGGGCGGGGACAGAATGGGGACGATGGGGACATTGGGGACATTGGGGACAATGGGGACAATGGGGGCAATGGGGACAATGGGGGGCGATGGGGGGTGATGGGGACATTGGGGACATGGGGACATTGGGGACATTGGGGGGTCATGGGGACATGGGGATGATGGGGACACACTGGGGACACTGGGGGCAATGGGGACAATGGGGACAATGGGGACAATGGGGACATGGGCGGTGATGGGGACATGGGGACAATGGGGACACAATGGGGACATTGGGGGGACATGGGGATGATGGGGGGTGATGGGGACATTGGGGACATGGGGAGATTGGGGACATTGGGGACAATGGGAGGTGATGGGGACAATGATGGGGTGATGGGGACACAATGGGGATGATGGGGACATTGGGGACATGGGGAGATTGGGGACATTGGGGACATGGGGGTGATGGGGACATGGGGAGATTGGGGAAAATGGGGACATTGGGGACAATGGGGGCAATGGGGGGGTGATGGGGACATTGGGGACATGGGGACATTGGGGGGGGGTCATGGGGACATGGGGATGATGGGGACACACTGGGGACAATGGGGGCAATGGGGACAATGGGGACATGGGAGGTGATGGGGACATGGGGACATTGGGGGGTTAAGGGGACATTGGGGGTGATGGGGACAATGACAAGGTGATGGGGACATTGGGGACATGGGGAGATTGGGGACATTGGGGACGATGGGAGGTGATGGGGACAATGATGGGGTGATGGGGACACAATGGAGGGTGATGGGGACATGGGGAGATTGGGGACATGGACATTGGGGACATGGGAGTGATGGGGACATGGGGACATTGGGGACACAATGGGGACATTGAGGGGACATGGGGGGGTGATGGGGACAATGATGGGGACATGGGAACATGGGGGGGTGATGGGGACATGGGGACATTGGGGACATGGGGACATTGGGGGCAATGGGGGGGTTAAGGGGACATTGGGGTGATGGGGACAATGATGGGGACACAATGGGGGGTGATGGGGACAATGGGGACATGGGAACATGGGGACATTGGGGACATGGGGACACTGGGGGCAATGGGGGGTGATGGGGACATTGGGGGGACATTAGGGGTGATGGGGACAATAACGGGGTCATTGGGGACACAATGGGATGATGGGGACATTGGGGACATGGGGGTGATGGGGACAATGAGGGTGTGATGGGGACACAATGGGGGTGATGGGGACAGTGGGGACATGGGGACAATGGGGACATTGGGATGATGGGGACATTGGGGACATTGGGGACATTGGGGTGGCGGTGGGTGATGGGGACAACGATGGGGTGATGGGGACGCAATGGGGGTGACAGTGACACAAAAGGTGACACTAGGGGGTGCTGGTGACACAAAGGGGGTGACAGTGACACCAGATGGTGACACTAGGGGGTGACGGTGACACCAGGGGGTGACACTAGGGGGGGACAGTGACACTGGGGGGGACAGTGACACAAATGGTGACACTAGGGGGTGCTGGTGACACAAAGGGGGTGACAGTGACACAAAGGGGGGGACAGTGACACCAGATGGTGACATTAGGGGGTGACGGTGACACCAGGGGGTGACACTAGGGGGGGACAGTGACACAAATGGTGACACTAGGGGGCGCTGGTGACGCAAAGAGGGTGACAGTGACACTAGGGTGACACCAGGGGGTGACGGTGACACAAAGGGGGTGACAGTGACACCAGGGGGTGACACCAGGGGGTGACAGCGACACAAAGAGGGTGACAGTGACACTAGGGTGACACCAGGGGGTGACACCAGGGGGTGACGGTGACACAAAGGGGATGACAGTGACACCGGGGGGTGACACTAGGGGGTGACAGTGACACCGGGGGGTGACACCAGGGGGGTGACGGTGACACAAAGGGTGACACTAGGGGGTGACGGTGACACCAGGGGGTGACGGTGACACTAGGGGGTGACACGGGCGCTACCTGTGGCCGGGGCCACCGGAGGGGACGGGAGGTCACGCTGCAGCGGGGACAAAGGAGAGGAGGTGACGGGGGGGGACAAAGGGGACAAAGGGGACAAAGGGGACGGATGGAGGGGACAAAGGGGACAAATGGATGCAGGAATGGGTGGATGGATGCAGGGACACACACATCTGGATGCACAGCTGGATGCAGGGATGGATGCAGGGACACATCTGGATACACACATGGACGCACAGCTGGATGCAGGGATGCACAGCTGGATACACAGCTGGATGGAGGGAATGGATGCAGGGATGCACAGCTGGATGCAGGGACACAGGGATGCACAGCTGGATGCAGGGACACAGGGATGCACAGCTGGACGCACAGCTGGGCACAGGGATGGACGCGGGGCTGCACAGCTGGCTGCACATCTGGATGCAGGGATGCGCAGATGGATACAGGGAGGGATGCACAGCTGGACACAGGGCTGGATGCACAGCTGGATGCAGGGATGGATGGATGCAGGGATGGATGCACAGCTGGATGGATGCACAGCTGGACACAGGGATGGATGCACAGCTGGATGCACAGCTGGACACAGGGAGGGATGGATGCAGGGATGGATGCACAGCTGGACACAGGGGTGGATGCACAGCTGGATGCAGGGATGGATGCACAGCTGGATACACAGCTGGACACAGGGATGGACAGATGCTGGGATGGATGCACAGCTGGACACAGGGGTGGATGGATGCACAGCTGGACACGGGGAGAGATGCACAGCTGGATGCAGGGATGGATGCACAGCTGGATTCAGGGAGGGATGCACAGCTGGACGCACAGCTGGATGCAGGGAGGGATGGACACAGGGATGGATGCACAGCTGGATGCACAGCTGGACACAGGGATGGATGGATGCAGGGATGGATGCGGGGAGGGATGCAGGGCTGCACAGCTGGATGCAGGGACACATGGATACACAGCTGGATACACGGATGGATGCACAGCTGGATGCAGGGATGGATGGATGCAGGGAGGGATGCAGGAATGGATGCACAGCTGGACACAGGGATGCAGGGATGGATGGATGCAGGAATGGATGCACAGCTGGATGCAGGGATGGATGGATGCACAGCTGGATGCACAGCTGGACCCTGCAGCCCCGGGTGTCCATAGGAGCCAGCACCGGGGTGACCCGGGGACCCGGCCGGGTGACACGGGGGGGACCCAAAGGGACCCGAGGGGACACGAAGGGGACCCAGGGGACCCAAGGGGACACGGGGGGACCCAAGGGGATATGGGGGACCCAAGGGGGCCCAAGGGGACACACAGGGGACCCAGGTGACCCGGAGGTGACGTGGAGGGACCCAGGTGACCTGGAGGGGACCCAGGTGACACGGAGGGGACCCAAGGGGACATGGGGGACCCAAGGGGACGCAGGGGACCCCAAGGGACAGGGAGAGGACCCAGAGGGGACCCAAAGGACACAAAGGGGACCCAAGGGGACCCGGAGGTGACACGGGTGGCACGAGGGGACCCAGGGGACACAGAGGGGACCCCAAGGGGACATGAAGGGACCCAAGGGACCCGGAGCGGACACAGAAGGGACCCAAGGGGACATGGGGAACCCAAGGAGACACAAAGGGACCCAAGGGACCCGGAGGGGACCCAAGGGGACACGGGGGGACCCAAGGGACCCAAGGGGACACAGAGGGGACCTGAAACAACCCAGGGGGCCCAGGGGACACAGAGGTGACATGGAGGGACCCAGGTGACACGAAGGGGACCCAAGGGGACATGGAAGGACCCAAGGGACACAAAGGGGACCCAAGGGGACACAGAGGGGACCCAAGGGGACATGAGGGGACACAGAGGTGACATGGAGGGACCCAGGTGACATGGAGGGGACCCAAGGGGACATGGGGGACCCAAGGAGACATGAGGGGACCCAAGGGACAGGGAGAGGACCCAGAGGGGACCCAAGGGGACATGGAGGGGACCCAAGGGGACCCAAGGGAGCACAAAGGGGACCCGAGGGGACATGGAGGGACCCAAGGAGACATGAAGGGACCCAAGGGGACCCAAGGGGACCCCAAAGGAGCACAGAGGGGACCCAAGGGGACACAGAGGGGACACAGAGGGGACCCAAAGGGACCCAAGAGGACATGAGGGGACCCAGGTGACACGGAGGGACCCAGGTGACATGGAGGGACCCAAGGGGACATGGGGGACCCAAGGGGACCCAAGGGGACACAGAGGGGACCCAAGGGGACATGGAGGGGACCCAAGGAGACATGAAGGGACCCAAGGGGACCCAAGGGGACACAGAGGGGACCCAAGGGACACAAAGGGGACCCAAGAGGACCCGGAGGTGACCCGGGTGATGCGGGTGGCACGAGGGGACCCAGGGGACACAGAGGGGACCCCAAGGGGACATGAAGGGACCCAAGGGACCCGGAGGGGACCCAAGGGGACACGGGGGGGCCCAAGGGACCCAAGGGGATATGGGGGACCCAAGGGGACACAGAGGGGATGCAGAGGGGACCCAGGGGGACATGGAGGGACCCAAGGGACACAAAGGGGACCCGAGGGGACCCGGAGGTGACGCAGGTGGCATGAGGGGACCCAGGGGACCCCAAGGGAGCACAGAGGGGACCCAGGGGAATATGGAGGACCCAAGGGGACATGAAAGGACCCAAGGGGACCCAAGGGGACCCAAAGGGACATGAGGGGACCCAAGGGGACATGGAGGGGACCCAAGGAGACATGAAGGGACCCAAGGGGACCCAAGGGGACACAGAGGGGGCCCAAGGGGACATGAGGGGACCCAGGTGACCCGGAGGGGACCCAAGGGGACATGGGGGACCGAGGTGACCTGGAGGGGACCCAGGTGACACGGGGGGGACCCAAGGGGACATGAAGGGACCCAGGTGACCCAGAGGGGACCCAAGGGGACCCCAAGGGAGCACAGATGGGACCCAGGGGGACATGGAGGGGACCCAGGGGGACATGGGGGACCCAGGGGACACAAAGGGGACCCGAGGGGACCTGGAGGTGACACGGGTGACGCGGGTGGCACGAGGGGTCCCAGAGGGGACCCAAGGGGACATGGGGGACCCAAGGAGACATGAGGGGACCCAAGGGACAGGGAGAGGACCCAGAGGGGACCCAAAGGACACAAAGGGGACCCAAGGGGACCCGGAGGTGACACGGGTGGCACGAGGGGACCCAGGGGACACAGAGGGGACCCCAAGGGAGCACAGAGGGGACCCAAGGGGACATGAAGGGACCAAAGGGGACCCAAGGGGACCCCAAGGGAGCACATAGGGGACCCAGGGGACACGGAGAGGACCCAGGTGACACAGAGGGACCCAGGTGACACGGAGGGGACCCGAGGGGACATGGAGGGACCCAGGGGACACAAAGGGGACCCGAGGGGACCCGGAGGTGACACGGGTGACGCGGGTGGCACGAGGGGACCCAGGGGACACAGAGGGGACCCAAGGGGACACAAAGGGGACCCAAGGGGACATGGGGGACCCAGGGGACACAAAGGGGACCCGAAGGTGACGCGGGTGGCCCCGTCCGTCCTCACCCTCCAGGTAGTTCCTGGCGATGAACTTGAGGACCTCGTCCAGGAGGATGACGGGGAAGGAGATCTTGAGGACCACGAACCAGTGCGGGGCGTCCAGGGGGGTCAGCTTGAAGATCATCTGCCAACGGCGCCACCGTGTCATTGTCACCGTGTCACCACGTCACCGTCACCGTGTCACCGTGTCACCCCAGTGTCACCGTGTCACCGTCACCGTGTCACCCATCACAGTGTCACCATCACCGTGTCACCGTCACCGTGTCACAGTGTCACCATCACCATGTCACCGTGTCACCATGTCACCGGGTCATTGTGTCACCGTCACCGTGTCACCCGTCACCATGTCACCGTGTCACTGTCACCGTGTCACCGTGCCAGCCATCACAGTGTCACCGCGTCACCGTGTCACCATGTCACCCGTCACCGTGTCACCGTCACCATCACAGTGTCACCGTGTCACCATCACCGTGTCACCCATCACAGTGTCACCATCACTGTCACCATGTCACCGTGTCACCGTCACCGGGGCACCGTCACCGTGTCACAGTGTCACCGTGTCACCGTGTCACCGTGTCACTGTGTCACCGTCACCACGTCACCGTCACCGTGTCACCCGTCACTGTGTCACCCATCACAGTGTCACCGTGTCACCGTCACCGCCACCGTGTCACCATATCACCCATCACAGTGTCACCCATCACAGTGCCACCGTGTCACCGTCACCATGTCACCATGTCACCAGGTCACCATGTCACCATGACCATGTCACCATCACCGGGTCACCATGTCACCGTGTCACCGTCACTGTGTCACCATGTCACCAGGTCACCATCACCATGTCACCATCACCATCACCGTGTCACCGTGTCACTGTGTCACCCATCACAGTGTCACCATGTCACTGTGTCACCGTCACCATGTCACCGTCACCGTGTCACAGTGTCACCGTGTCACCATGTCACCACCGTGTCACCGTCACTGTGTCACCGCCACCGTGTCACTGTCACCACCACCGTGTCACCGTCACCACATCACCACTGGGTCACCATGTCACCGCATCACTGTCACCGTCACTGCGTCACCATCACCACCGGATCACCATGTCACCGTCACCGTGTCACCACCACCGCGTAACCGTGTCACCCATCACAGTGTCACCGTGTCACCGTGTCATCGTGTCATTGTCACCGTGTCACCACCGTGTCACTGTCACTGCCACCGTGTCACCGTGTCACCATGTCACCGTCACTGTGTCACTGTCACCGTGTCACCACCGGGTCACCATGTCACCACATCACTGTCACCATCACCACGTCACCCTGTCATCATGTCACCGTCACCGTGTCACCATCACCACATCACCACCGGGTCACCATGTCACCGCATCACTGTCACCACATCACCGTCACCGTGTCATCGTGTCACCACCGTGTCACAGTGTCACCATCACCATGTCACCACGTCACCATTCACCATGTCACCCCCAGCACCATGTCACCACCAGGTCACAGTGTCACCCGTCATCGTGGCACCACTGTGTCACCACATCCCCCACGTCACCGTGTCACCGTGTCACCCCTTTGTCCCCCTTGTCACCAGCCCCCGGGTCCCCTGTCCCCCTTGTGCCCGTTGTCACCCTCCCTGGGACCCCCTGTCCCTGTTGTCACCCTCCTTGGGGACCCCTTGTCCCCCTTGTCACCCTCCCTGAGGTCCTTGTCCCCCTCGTCCCCAGGCCTGGGGTCCCCTGTCCCCCTTGTCACCCTCCCCAGGGTCCCCCTGTCCCCATTGTCACCCTCCCCGGGGTCCCCTTGTCCCCCTCCTTGGGGACCCTTTGTCCTCCTTGTCACTCTCCCCAGGTCCCCTCCTTGTCCCCCTCCCCAGGGTCCCTTGTCCCCATTGTCCCCCTTCCCGGTGTCCCCCTGTCCCCATTGTCCCCCTTCCCGGGGTCCCCTTGTCCCCATTGTCCCCCTCTCCAGGGTCCCCTTGTCCCCATTGTCACCCTCCCCAGTGACCCCTTGTCACCCTCCCTGGGGTCCCCTGTCCCCATTGTCACCCTCCCCGGTTCCCCCTGTCCCCATTGTCCCCCTCCCCGGGGTCCCCTTGTCCCCATTGTCACCCTTCCCGGTTCCCCCTGTCCCCATTGTCACCCTCCCCAGGGTCCCCGTGTCCCCCTTGTCACCCTCCTTGGGGACCCTTTGTCCTCCTTGTCACTCTCCCCAGGTCCCCTCCTTGTCCCCCCTGTCACCCTCCCCAGGGTCCCCTTGTCCCCATTGTCCCCCTCCCCAGTGACCCCTTGTCACCCTCCCCAGGGTCCCCCTGTCCCCATTGTCACCCCTTCCCGGTGTCCCCCTGTCCCCATTGTCCCCCTCCCCAGTGACCCCTTGTCACCCTCCCTGGGGTCCCCTGTCCCCATTGTCACCCTCCCCGGTGTCCCGCTGTCCCCATTGTCCCCCTCCCCGGGGTCCCCTTGTCCCCCTCCCCAGGGTCCCTTGTCCCCATTGTCACCCTCCCTGGGGTCCCGCTGTCCCCATTGTCACCCTCTCCAGGGTCCCCGTGTCCCCATTGTCCCCCTCCCCGGGGTCCCCTTGTCCCCCTCCCCGGGTCCCCCTGTCCCCATTGTCCCTGTTGTCCCCATTGTCACCCTCCCCGTTGTCCCCTGTCCCCATTGTCCCCTCCCCGTTGTCCCCTGTCCCTGTTGTCCCCGTTGTCCCCATTGTCCCCGTTGTCCCCATTGTCCTTACGGGCAGCGGGTCCACGTAGAGGATGACAAAGTGGAGGGACATGGAGAGACAGATGGAGCCAACGAGCCAGATGTTGACCCAGGGGGGCATCCGGAGCAGGGACTGGTTCTCCGAGAGGCTGCGGGGACAATTGGGGACATTGGGACACGTTGGGGACATGTGGGGGACATGGGGAAATGGGGACATGGGGACACGTTGGGGACAGGGGGACAGATGGAGCCATGATCCAGATGTTGACCCAGGGTGGCACCTGGAGCAGGGACTGGTTCTCCGAGAGGCTGCGGGGACAATTGGGGACACGTTGGGGACATGGGGACACGTTGGGGACATGGGGACACGTTGGGGACATGTGGGGGACATGGGGAAATGGGGACATGGGGACACATTGGGGACATGGGGACACATGGGGACAGGGGGACAGATGGAGCCATGATCCAGATGTTGACCCAGGGGGGCATCCGGAGCAGGGACTGGTTCTCCGAGAGGCTGCGGGGACAATTGGGGACACGTTGGGGACACTGGTGACCATCGGGGACATGGGGACACGTTGGGGACATGGGGACACGTTGGGGACATGTGGGGGACATGGGGACATGGAGAGACAGATGGAGCCATGATCCAGATGTTGACCCAGGGTGGCATCCGGAGCAGGGACTGGTTCTCCGAGGGGCTGTGGGGACAATTGGGGACATTGGGACACGTTGGGGACATGTGGGGGACATGGGAACACGTGGAGACACATGGGGACACGTGGGGACATGGGGGTGACCTGGGGACATGGGGGGGTGACATGGGGACACGTGTGGACATGGAGACACAAGGGTGACATATGGGGACATGGGGGACACATGGGGACATGTGTGGACGTGGGGACATGAGGACACGGGGTGACATGGGGGATGTGGCGAGACATGAGTGACACGGGTGCCACACGGTTGATGTGGTGCCACGTAGGTGACACGGTGATATGGGTGACACAGGTGCCACCCGGGTGACACAGGCAACACAGGTGCCTCGTGGGTGACGCAGGTGACGTGGTGACACGGGTGACAGTGACGCGGGTGACACGGCGACATGGTGATGCGAGTGACGTGACGCGGGTGACGGGTGACACGGTGACATGGGGACATGGTGGGTGACGCGGGTGACACGATGACAGGGTGACGCAGTGCCGTGGTGACACGGGTGACACGGTGATGCGGGTCACACGGTGATGTGGGTGACACGGTGACGCAGTGACACGACAGTGACATGGTGACACGGCGACGCGGGTGACGCGGTGGCACAGGTGACATGGTGACACGGGTGACACGGGTGACAGTGACACAGGTGACACAGTGACGCAGGTGATGTGACGCGGTGACGCGGGTGACGCGGTGACACGGTGATGCGGTGACATGGGTGACGGCGATGCGGGTGACATGGTGATGCGGTGACGCGGTGACACGACGCGGTGACACAGGTGACATGGTGACATGGGTGACACGGGTGACAGTAACACAGGTGACAGTGACATGGGTGATGTGGTGACGCGGGGACGGGTGACACGGTGACGCGGTGACATGGGTGACGGCGATGCGGGTGACATGGTGATGCAGTGATGCGGTGACACGGTGACACAGGTGACATGGTGACATGGGTGACATGGGTGACACAGGTGACAGTGACACAGGTGACACAGTGACGCGGGTGATGTGACGCGGTGACACGGGTGACGCGGTGACGGGTGACACGGTGACATGGGTGACGGCGATGCGGGTGACATGGTGATGCGGTGACGCGGTGACACGACGCGGTGACACAGGTGACATGGGTGACACGGGTGACAGTGACACAGGTGACAGTGACGCGGGTGATGTGACGCGGTGACGTGGGTGACGGGTGACATGGTGACGCGGTGACATGGGTGACGGCGATGCGGGTGACATGGTGATGCAGTGATGCGGTGACGCGGTGACACAACGCGGTGACACAGGTGACATGGTGACATGGTGACATGGGTGACACAGGTGACAGTAACACAGGTGACAGTGACGTGGGTGATGTGACGCGGTGACGGGTGACACGGTGACGCGGTGACATGGGTGACGGCGATGCGGGTGACATGGTGATGCAGTGATGCGGTGACACGACGCGGTGACACAGGTGACATGGTGACATGGGTGACACGGGTGACAGTGACACAGGTGACACAGTGACGCGGGTGATGTGACGCGGTGACGCGGGTGACGCGGTGACGGGTGACACGGTGACATGGGTGACGGCGATGCGGGTGACATGGTGATGCAGCGATGCGGTGACATGACGCGGTGATGCCGGTGACGCGGTGACACGGTGACGCAGGTGACACGGTGACGCGGGTGACGGTGACACGGTACCTGTTGAGCGCGTTGCACATCTCGATGGTGACCAGCACGGACAGGGCCATCGTCATGGGGACCGGGGACTCGAAGATGTCACAGTCGAGACCCTCGAACTCGGCGTTGTGCTCCGTGCACTGCATGAAGTGGGTCTGGGGACAACGGGGACAATGAGGGGACAATGGGGACAATGGGGACATTGGGGACGTTGGGGACATTGGGGACGTTGGGGGCAATGGGGAGAATAGGGACACTGGGGACAATGGGGACATTCGGGGCAATGGGTACAATGGAGACATGGGGGTACATTGGGGATGATGGGGACATGGGGGACATGGGGGACAATGGGGACAATGGGGACGTTGGGGACATTGGGGACGTTGGGGACATGGGGGACGTCACAGTCGAGACCCTCGAACTCGGCGTTGTGCTCCGTGCACTGCATGAAGTGGGTCTGGGGACAACGGGGACAATGAGGGGACATTGGGGACAATGGGGACATTGGGGACATGGGGGACATGGGGACAATGGGGACATTGGGGACATTGGGGACAACGGGGACAACGGGGACAATGAGGGGACATTGGGGACAATGGGGACGTTGGGGACATTGGGGGGAATGGGGGGAATGGGGGGAATGGGGACAATGGGGACATTGGGGACGTTGGGGATGTTGGGGATGTTGGGGACATTGGGGACGTTGGGGACATTGGGGACATGGGGGACATGGGGGACATGGGGGACATTGGGGACATGGGGGACAATGGGGACAATGGGGACAATAGGGGCATTGGGGGGAATGGGGACAATGGGGACAATGGGGGGACATGGGGACAATGGGGACGTTGGGGACATTGGGGACATTGGGGGACATGGGGGACATGGAGGGATATGGGGGACACAGGGACATTGGGGACATTGGGGACACGGGGACACGGGGACACAACTGCCCCGCGTGGGGCACGGCCACCTCCATGGGGACGGCCCGAGGGCTGGTGACAAGGACAGCGCAGGACACTGGGGTGGCCTTGGGGACCTCGTGGTGGCTCTGGGGACCTCGAGGTGACTCTGGGGACCTCAAAGTGGCCTTGGGGACCTCGAGGTGGCTTTGGGGACACTGGGGTGGCCATGGGGACCTCGAGGTGGCCATGGGGACCTTGAGGTGGCTCTGGGGACCTCGAGGTGACTCTGGGGACACTGGGGTGGCCTTGGGGACCTCGAGGTGGCTCTGGGGACACCGGTGTCCCCAGGGGGTGGGAGGGGCTCGGCTGGGGCGGGAGGTCCCCGTGGGGACACTGGGGGGACGGGGGTGACGTCAGGGATGGCAGGTCCCCACCATGGCCGTGACACCAACGGTGACACCGCAACAGACGTGTCACCATGGGGCCATTACACCCAGGACCCCAAGGGACGTGTCCCCTGGTGCCACCTGTGACCCCAATGGACATGTCCCCCATGGTGGTGACACCCATGACCCCAATGGACATGTCCCCCCTGATGCCACCCATGGCCCCAATGGCCGTGTCCCGCCATGACCCTGATGGCCGTGTCTCCCGGTGCCACCCATGGCCCCAATGGCCATGTCCCCACATGTCAGTGTCACCCGTGACCCCAATGGACGTGTCCCCCCATGATCCCAATAGCCGTGTCCCCCTCACGTGTCAGTGTCACCCATGACCCCAATGGCCGTGTCCCCCGGTGCCACCCATGACCCCTACCCCTATGGACGTGTCCCCATGTGTCGGTGACACCCATGACCCCTATGGACACATCCCCCCGGTGCCACCCATGGCCCCAATGGACGTGTCCCCCATGTTGGTGTCACCCATGACCCCCATGGCCGTGTCCCCCCCACACGTTGGTGCCACCCGTGTCCCCATGTGTCAGTGTCACCCATGACCCCATGGCCGTGTCCCCCGGTGCCACCCGTGACCCCAATGGCCATGTCCCCCCATGACCCCCATGCCACCCATGTCCCCATGTGTCAGTGTCACCCGTGACCCCAATGGCCGTGTCCCCCCATGACCCCCATGGCCATGTCCCCATGTGTCAGTGACACCCATGACCCCTATGGACATGTCCCCCTGGTGTCACCCGTGACCCCAATGGCCGTGTCCCCCGGTGCCACCGTGACCCCGATGCCACCCGGGACCCCCATAGCCGTGTCCCCCAGTGCCACCCATGTCCCCCAGTGCCACCCGTGTCCCCCAGTGCCACCCGTGTCCCCTGGTGCCACCCGTGACCCCCATGGCCGTGTCCTCCGGTGCCACCCGTGTCCCCTGTGTCCCCACATTGGTGCCACCCATGACCCCTATGGCTGTGTCCCCCCCACGTGTCAGTGTCCCCCGTGTCCCCCGGTGTCACCCTGACCCCGGTGCCACCCGTGTCCCCCATGGCCGTGTCCCCCAGTGTCACCCGTGTCCCCCGGTGCCACCCGTGTCTCCCATGGCCGTGTCCCCCCCACATGTTGGTGCCACCCGTGTCCCCATGTGTCAGTGTCACCCGTGACCCCATGGCCGTGTCCCCCGGTGCCACCCATGTCCCCCGGTGTCCCCCGTGTCCCCTGGTGCCACCCTGACCCTGGTGCCACCCGTGTCCCCCATGGCCGTGTCCCCCAGTGTCACCCGTGTCTCCCGGTGCCACCCATGTCCCCCATGGCCGTGTCCCCCCCACATGTTGGTGCCACCCGTGTCCCCATGTGTCAGTGTCACCCGTGACCCCCATGGCCGTGTCCCCCCCACACGTTGGTGTCACCCATGTCCCCTGGTGCCACCCTGACCCTGGTGCCACCCGTGACCCCCATGGCCGTGTCCTCCGGTGCCACCCGTGTCCCCTGTGTCCCCACATTGGTGCCACCCATGACCCCTATGGCTGTGTCCCCCCCACGTGTCAGTGTCCCCCGTGTCCCCTGGTGCCACCCTGACCCCGGTGCCACCCGTGTCCCCCATGGCCGTGTCCCCCAGTGTCACCCGTGTCCCCCGGTGCCATCCGTGTCCCCCATGGCCGTGTCCCCCCCACATGTTGGTGCCACCCCTGTCCCCATGTGTCAGTGTCACCCGTGACCCCCATGGCCATGTCCCCCCCACATGTCAGTGTCACCCGTGACCCCGGTGCCACCCGTGTCCCCACGTTGGTGCCACCCATGACCCCAATGGCCGTGTCCCCAGTGCCACCTGTGTCCCCATGTCGGTGTCACCCCTGACCCTGATGCCACCCGTGTCCCCATGTTGGTGCCACCCGTGTCCCCATGTGTCAGTGTCACCCGTGACCCCATGGCCGTGTCCCCTGGTGCCACCCTGACCCCGATGCCACCCGTGACCCCCATAGCCGTGTCCCCCCCACATGTCAGTGCCACCTGTGTCCCCCGGTGCCACCCGTGTCCCCATGGCCGTGTCCCCCCCGATGCCACCCATGACCCCCATGGCCGTGTCCCCCAGTGCCACCCGTGTCCCCCAGTGCCACCCATGTCCCCCAGTGCCACCCGTGTCCCCCCGTGTCCCCCGTGTCCCCCGTGTCCCTGTCCTCACCAGCTGGTGGTAGGTGACACTGGGCCCGTCCTCCGCGTACAGGAACCACCAGGCGGCGGCGCCCACGGTGGCCGCCCCGACGTAGCCTGGGGACAACAGAGGGGACACGGTGGCACCGCGGGGACAATGTGGGGACACATGGGGACACATGGGGACAGGCGGGGACACGCAGGGACACGTGTGGGGACATGCAGGGACATGTGGGGACACACGGGGGAAACACAGTGACACACAGGGACACATGTGGGGACACGTGGGGACACACAAGGGGACACCTAGGGACACCATGGGGACATGTGGGACATGCGGGGACACGCGGGGGGACATGTGGGGACACACAGGGGGACACGTGGAGACACGCAGGGACACACGGGGACACACAGGGGGACGTGCAGTGACACGCAGGGACACGTGGGGACACGCAGGGACATGTGGTGACATGTGGGGACACGTGGGGACATGCGGGGACACCATGGGGACATGTGGGGACATTGTGGGGACACGTGGTAACACCACAGGGATGCATGGGGAGACATGGGGACACCATGGGGACACTCGGGGACACATGGGGACACCATGGGGACATGCGGGGACACCATGGGGAGATGTGGGGACACCACAGGGACACATGGGGACACCATGGGGACATACGGGGAAACCATGGGGAGATGTGGGGACACGTCGTAACACCACAGGGATGCATGGGGAGACATGGGGACACCATGGTGACACTTGGGGACACCATGGGGACATGCGGGGAAACCATGGGGACATGTGGGGACACGTGGTAACACCACAGGGACACATGGGGAGACACAGGGACACCATGGGGACACATGGGGACACCATGGGGAGATGTGGGGACACCACAGAGACACGTGGGGACACCATGGGGACATGCAGGGAAACCATGGGGAGACGTGGAGAAACCATGGGGAGATGTGGGGACACCACAGGGACACATGGGGACACCATGGGGACATACGGGGAAACCATGGGGAGATGTGGGGACACGTCGTAACACCACAGGGATGCATGGGGAGACATGGGGACACAATGGTGACACTTGGGGACACTCGGGGACACCATGGGGACATGCGGGGACACCATGGGGACATGTGGGGAAACCATGGGGAGATGTGGAGAAACCATGGGGAGATGTGGAGACACGTGGTAACACCACAGGGATGCATGGGGAGACACGGGGACACTTGGGGACACCTTGGGGACACATGGGGACACCATGGGGACATGCGGGGACACCATGGGGAGATGTGAGGACACGTGGTAACACCACAGGGATGCATGGGGAGACATGAGGACACCATGGGGACACTTAGGGACACTTGGGAACACCATGGGGAGATGTGGGGACACCATGGGGACACTTGGGGACACCATGGGGACATGCGGAGAAACCATGGGGAGATGTGGAGAAACCATGAGGAGATGTGGAGACACGTGGTAACACCACAGGGATCCATGGGGAGACATAGGGACACCATAGTGACACTTGGGGACACCATGGGGAGATGTGGGGACACCACAGGGACATGTGGGGACACCATGGGGACAATGGGGACACCATGGGGACATGCAGAGAAACCATGGGGAGATGTGGAGAAACCATGAGGAGATGTGGAGACACGTGGTAACACCACAGGGATGCATGGGGAGACACGGGAACACCATGGGGACACCATGGGGACATGTGGGGACACCATGGGGACACCATGGGGACACTTGGGGACACCATGGGGACACCCACCGCCGATGGCCAGGTAGCGGAAGAAGAGCCACCCGCTGATGAGCGGCTCCTTGGGGCTGCGCGGGGGCTTGTCCATGATGTCCAGGTGGGGACACCGTGGGGACACCATGGGGACATGCGGGGAAACCATGGGGAGATGTGGGGACATCACAAGGACACATGGGGACACCATGGGGACATGCGGGGAAACCATGGGGAGATGTGGGGACACCAGGGGGAGATGTGGGGACACCACAGGGACATGTGGGGACACCATGGGGACATGCGGGGAAACCACGGGGAGATGTGCAGAAACCATGGGGAGATGTGGGGACACCATGGGGACACATGAGGACACCATGGGGACATGCGGAGAAACCATGGGGAGATGTGGAGAAACCATGGGGAGATGTGGAGACACGTGGTAACACCACAGGGATGCATGGGAAGACATAGGGACACCATAGTGACACTTGGGGACACCATGGGGAGATGTGGGGACACCACAGGGACATGTGGGGACACCATGGGGACAATGGGGACACCATGGGGACATGCGGGGAAACCATGGGGAGATGTGGAGAAACCATGGGGAGATGTGGGGACACGTGGTAACACCACAGGGAGACATGAGGACACCATGGAGACATTTGGGGACACCACAGGGACACCATGGGGACATGTGGGGACACCATGGGGACACCATGGGGACACTTGGGGACACCCACCGCCGATGGCCAGGTAGCGGAAGAAGAGCCACCCGCTGATGAGCGGCTCCTTGGGGCTGCGCGGGGGCTTGTCCATGATGTCCAGGTGGGGACACCGTGGGGACACCATGGGGACATGTGGGGAAACCATAGGGAGATGTGGGGACATCACAGGGACATGTGGGGACACCATGGGGACATATGGGGACACCATGGGGACATATGGGGACACTCAGGGATACCATGGGGACATGCGGGGAAACCATGGGGAGATGTGGGGACACCACAGGGACACGTGGGGACCCCATGGGGACATGCGGGGAAACCATGGGGAGATGTGGGGACACGTGGTAACACCACAGGGATGCATGGGGAGACATGAAGACACCATGGTGACACCTGGGGACACCATGGGGAGATGTGGGGACACCACGGGGACATGCAGGGAAACCATGGGGAGATGTGGAGAAACCACAGAGACACGTGGGGACACCATGGGGACATGCAGGGAAACCATGGGGAGACGTGGAGAAACCATGGGGAGATGTGGGGACACCACAGGGACACATGGGGACACCATGGGGACATACGGGGAAACCATGGGGAGATGTGGGGACACGTCGTAACACCACAGGGATGCATGGGGAGACATGGGGACACAATGGTGACACTTGGGGACACTCGGGGACACCATGGGGACATGCGGGGACACCATGGGGACATGTGGGGAAACCATGGGGAGATGTGGAGAAACCATGGGGAGATGTGGAGACACGTGGTAACACCACAGGGATGCATGGGGAGACACGGGGACACTTGGGGACACCTTGGGGACACATGGGGACACCATGGGGACATGCGGGGACACCATGGGGAGATGTGAGGACACGTGGTAACACCACAGGGATGCATGGGGAGACATGAGGACACCATGGGGACACTTAGGGACACTTGGGAACACCATGGGGAGATGTGGGGACACCATGGGGACACTTGGGGACACCATGGGGACATGCGGAGAAACCATGGGGAGATGTGGAGAAACCATGAGGAGATGTGGAGACACGTGGTAACACCACAGGGATCCATGGGGAGACATAGGGACACCATAGTGACACTTGGGGACACCATGGGGAGATGTGGGGACACCACAGGGACATGTGGGGACACCATGGGGACAATGGGGACACCATGGGGACATGCAGAGAAACCATGGGGAGATGTGGAGAAACCATGAGGAGATGTGGAGACACGTGGTAACACCACAGGGATGCATGGGGAGACACGGGAACACCATGGGGACACCATGGGGACATGTGGGGACACCATGGGGACACCATGGGGACACTTGGGGACACCATGGGGACACCCACCGCCGATGGCCAGGTAGCGGAAGAAGAGCCACCCGCTGATGAGCGGCTCCTTGGGGCTGCGCGGGGGCTTGTCCATGATGTCCAGGTGGGGACACCGTGGGGACACCATGGGGACATGCGGGGAAACCATGGGGAGATGTGGGGACATCACAAGGACACATGGGGACACCATGGGGACATGCGGGGAAACCATGGGGAGATGTGGGGACACCAGGGGGAGATGTGGGGACACCACAGGGACATGTGGGGACACCATGGGGACATGCGGGGAAACCACGGGGAGATGTGCAGAAACCATGGGGAGATGTGGGGACACCATGGGGACACATGAGGACACCATGGGGACATGCGGAGAAACCATGGGGAGATGTGGAGAAACCATGGGGAGATGTGGAGACACGTGGTAACACCACAGGGATGCATGGGAAGACATAGGGACACCATAGTGACACTTGGGGACACCATGGGGAGATGTGGGGACACCACAGGGACATGTGGGGACACCATGGGGACAATGGGGACACCATGGGGACATGCGGGGAAACCATGGGGAGATGTGGAGAAACCATGGGGAGATGTGGGGACACGTGGTAACACCACAGGGAGACATGAGGACACCATGGAGACATTTGGGGACACCACAGGGACACCATGGGGACATGTGGGGACACCATGGGGACACCATGGGGACACTTGGGGACACTTGGGGACACCCACCGCCGATGGCCAGGTAGCGGAAGAAGAGCCACCCGCTGATGAGCGGCTCCTTGGGGCTGCGCGGGGGCTTGTCCATGATGTCCAGGTGGGGACACCATGGGGACATGCGGGGAAACCATGGGGAGATGTGGGGACATCACAGGGACACATGGGGACACCATGGGGACATGCGGGGAAACCATGGGGAGATGTGGAGACACCATGGGGACATGGAGAGAAACTATGGGGAGATGTGGAGACATGTGGTAACACCACAGGGATGCATGGGGAGACATGAGGACACCATGGGGACACTTAGGGACACTTGGGAACACCATGGGGAGATGTGGGGACACCACAGGGACATGTGGGGACACCATGGGGACATGCAGGGAAACCATGGGGAGATGTGGAAAAACCCTGGGGAGATGTGGAGACATGTGGTAACACCACAGGGACACACGAGAAGACATGGGGACACTTGGGAACACCATGGGGACACCTGGGGACATCATGGGGACACTTGGGGACACCCACCGCCGATGGCCAGGTAGCGGAAGAAGAGCCACCCGCTGATGAGCGGCTCCTTGGGGCTGCGCGGGGGCTTGTCCATGATGTCCAGGTGAGGACACCGTGGGGACACCATGGGGACATATGGGGAAACCATGGGGAGATGTGGGGACATCACAGGGACATGTGGGGACACCATGGGGACATATGGGGACACCATGGGGACATGCGGAGAAACCATGGGGAGATGTGGAGAAACCATGGGGAGATGTGGAGACACGTGGTAACACCACAGGGATGCATGGGGAGACATAGGGACACCATAGTGACACTTGGGGACACCATGGGGAGATGTGGGGACACCACAGGGACATGTGGGGACACCATGGGGACAATGGGGACACCATGGGGACATGCGGAGAAACCATGGGGAGATGTGGAGAAACCATGAGGAGATGTGGGGACACGTGGTAACACCACAGGGAGACATGAGGACACCATGGAGACATTTGGGGACACCACAGGGACACCATGGGGACATGTGGGGACACCATGGGGACACCATGGGGACACTTGGGGACACCCACCGCCGATGGCCAGGTAGCGGAAGAAGAGCCACCCGCTGATGAGCGGCTCCTTGGGGCTGCGCGGGGGCTTGTCCATGATGTCCAGGTGGGGACACCGTGGGGACACCATGGGGACATATGGGGAAACCATGGGGAGATGTGGGGACACCAGGGGGAGATGTGGGGACACCACAGGGACATGTGGGGACACCATGGGGACATGTGGGGACACCATGGGGACACATGGGGACACCATGGGGACATGCGGAGAAACCATGGGGAGATGTGGAGAAACCATGGGGAGATGTGGAGACACGTGGTTAACACCACAGGGATGCATGGGGAGACATGGGGACACCATAGTGACACTTGGGGACACCATGGGGAGATGTGGGGATACCACAGGGACATGTGGGGACACCATGGGGACAATGGGGACACCATGGGGACATGCGGAGAAACCATGGGGAGATGTGGAGAAACCATGAGGAGATGTGGGGACACGTGGTAACACCACAGGGAGACATGAGGACACCATGGAGACATTTGGGGACACCACAGGGACACCATGGGGACATGTGGGGACACCATGGGGACACCATGGGGACACTTGGGGACACCCACCGCCAATGGCCAGGTAGCGGAAGAAGAGCCACCCGCTGATGAGCGGCTCCTTGGGGCTGCGCGGGGGCTTGTCCATGATGTCCAGGTGGGGACACCGTGGGGACACCATGGGGACATATGGGGAAACCATGGGGAGATGTGGGGACATCACAGGGACACATGGGGACATGCGGGGAAACCATGGGGAGATGTGGAGACACCATGGGGACACTTGGGGACACCATGGGGACATGGAGAGAAACTATGGGGAGATGTGGAGACATGTGGTAACACCACAGGGATGCATGGGGAGACATGAGGACACCATGGGGACACTTAGGGACACTTGGGAACACCATGGGGAGATGTGGGGACACCACAGGGACATGTGGGGACACCATGGGGACATGCGGGGAAACCATGGGGAGATGTGGAAAAACCCTGGGGAGATGTGGAGACATGTGGTAACACCACAGGGACACACGAGAAGACATGGGGACACTTGGGAACACCATGGGGACACCTGGGGACATCATGGGGACACTTGGGGACACCCACCGCCGATGGCCAGGTAGCGGAAGAAGAGCCACCCGCTGATGAGCGGCTCCTTGGGGCTGCGCGGGGGCTTGTCCATGATGTCCAGGTGAGGACACCGTGGGGACACCATGGGGACATGCGGGGAAACCATGGGGAGATGTGGGGACATCACAAGGACATGTGGGGACACCATGGGGACATATGGGGACACTCAGGGACACCATGGGGACATGCGGGGAAACCATGGGGAGATGTGGAGAAACCATGGGGAGATGTGGGGACACCACAGGGACACGTGGGGACACCATGGGGACATGCGGGGAAACCATGGGGAGATGTGGAGACACGTGGTAACACCACAGGGATGCATGGGGAGACATGAAGGCACCATGGTGACACCTGGGGACACCATGGGGAGATGTGGGGACACCATGGGGACATGCAGGGAAACCATGGGGAGATGTGGAGAAACCATGGGGAGATGTGGGGACACATGGGGACACCACAGGGACAAATGAGGAGACATGGGGACACCATGGGGACACTTGGGGACATGTGGGGACACCATGGGGACACCATGGGGACACTCGGGGACACCACGGGGACACCCACCGCCGATGGCCAGGTAGTGGAAGAAGAGCCACCCGCTGATGAGCGGCTCCTTGGGGCTGCGCGGGGGCTTGTCCATGATGTCCAGGTGGGGACACCGTGGGGACATGCGGGGAAACCATGGGGAGATGTGGAGACACCATGGGGACATGGAGAGAAACTATGGGGAGATGTGGAGACATGTGGTAACACCACAGGGATGCATGGGGAGACATGAGGACACCATGGGGACACTTGGGGCACCATGGGGAGATGTGGGGACACCACAGGGACATGTGGGGACACCATGGGGACATGCGGAGAAACCATGGGGAGATGTGGAGAAACCATGAGGAGATGTGGGGACACGTGGTAACACCACAGGGAGACATGAGGACACCATGGAGACATTTGGGGACACCACAGAAACACATGGGGACACCATGGGGACACTCAGGGACACCATGGGGACATGCGGAGAAACCATGGGGAGATGTGGAGAAACCATGGGGAGATGTGGAGACACGTGGTAACACCACAGGGATGCATGGGGAGACATAGGGACACCATAGTGACACTTGGGGACACCATGGGGAGATGTGGGGACACCACAGGGACATGTGGGGACACCATGGGGACACTTGGGGACACCATGGGGACATGCGGAGAAACCATGGGGAGATGTGGAGAAACCATGGGGAGATGTGGGGACACGTGGTAACACCACAGGGAGACATGAGGACACCATGGAGACATTTGGGGACACCACAGAAACACATGGGGACACCATGGGGACACTTGGGGACACCACGGGGACACCCACCGCCGATGGCCAGGTAGCGGAAGAAGAGCCACCCGCTGATGAGCGGCTCCTTGGGGCTGCGCGGGGGCTTGTCCATGATGTCCAGGTCGGGCGGGTTGAAGCCCAACGCGGTGGCCGGGAGCCCGTCGGTCACCAGGTTGACCCACAGCAGCTGCACCGGGATGAGGGCCTCGGGCAGCCCCAGCGCCGCCGTCAGGAAGATGCTACGGGGACACGGGGGGACACGGGGGGACACAGGGGACACGGGGGGAGAGGGAGGTCAGGGAGGAAGCAAGGGGGAAGGTCAAGGAGGGAGCGATGGGGAGGGAGCGATGGGGAGGGTCATGGAGGAACCAATGGGGAAGGTCCAATGGGGAAGGTCATGGAGGAACCAATGGGAGGGTCATGGAGGGTCCAATGGGGAAGGTCAAGGAGGAGCCAATGGGGAAGGTCATGGAGGGTCCAATGGGGAGGGTCATGGAGGAACCAATGGGGAAGGTCATGGAGGATCCAATGAGGAAGGTCATGGAGGAACCAACGGGGAGGGTCATGGAGGAACCAACGGGGAAGGTCATGGAGGAACCAAGGGGGAAGGTCCAATGGGGAAGGTCATGGAGGAACCAGTGGGGAAGGTCATGGAGGAACCAGTGGGGAAGGTCATGGAGGAACCAATGGGGAAGGTCATGGAGGAACCAATGGGGAGGGGCCAATCGGGAGGGTCACGGAGGAACCAATGGGGAAGGTCAAGGAGGAACCAATGGGGAAGGTCAAGGAGGAACCAATGAAGAAGGTCAAGGGGAGGGTCAAGGAGGAACCAATGGGGAAGGTCATGGAGGGACCAATGGGGAAGGTCATGGAGGGTCCAACTGGGAAGGTCATGGAGGAACCAATGGGGAAGGTCAAGGAGGGTCCAATGGGGAAGGTCATGGAGGAGCCAATGGGGAAGGTCAAGGAGGGTCCAATGGGGAAGGTCATGGAGGAACCAATGGGGAAGGTCATGGAGGAACCAACGGGGAGGGTCATGGAGGAACCAACGGGAGGGTCATGGAGGAACCAATGGGGAAGGTCAAGGAGGAACCAACGGGAGGGTCATGGAGGAACCAATGGGGAAGGTCATGGAGGAACCATGGGGAGGGTCATGGAGGGTCCCATCGGGGCGGGTGTGGGGAGAGGACGGAGCTGGGATCCACGAGGAGCAGGTGGGGGGGATTGGGGTGGATTTGGGTGGGATTGGGGTGGATTTGGACAAATTCGGGTGGATTTGGACAAATTTAGGTGGATTTGGATGAATTTAGGTGGATTTGGATGGATTTAGGTGGATTTGGATGACTAGGTGGGATTGGGGTGGGATGTGGACAGATTTAGGTGGATTTGGGTGGGATGTGGACAGATTTGCGTGGATTTGGGGTGGATTTTGGGAGGATTTGGGAGGTTTTGGGTGGTCTTTGGGAAGATTGGGATGGATTTGGGTAGATTTTGGGTGGATTTGGGGAGGATTTGGGTGGATTTGGGGAGGATTGCGATGGATCTGGGTGGACTTGGGTGGGATTTAGGAGGTTTTGGGTGGATTTTGGGAGGGTTTGGGTGGTCCTTGAGAAGATTGGGATGGATTGGGGTGGGTTTTGGGTGGATTTTGGGAGGATTGGGGTGGATTTGGGTGGATTTTGGGAGGATTGGGATGGATTTGGGTGGATTTTGGGAGGTTTTGGGTGGTCCTTGAGAAGATTGGGATGGATTTGGGTTGATTTTGGGTGGATTTGGGAGGTTTGGGGTGGATTTTGGGAGGATTGGGGTGGATTTGGGTGGATTTTGGGTGGACTTTGGGAGGTTTTGGGTGGATTTTGGGAGGATTGGGGTGGATTTGGGTGGATTTTGGGTGGACTTTGGGAGGATTGGGGTGGATTTGGGTGGATTTTGGGAGGATTGGGGTGGATCTGGGTGAACTTGGGTGGGATTTAGGAGGTTTTGGGTGGATTTTGGGAGGGTTTGGGTGGTCCTTGAGAAGATTAGGATGGATTGGGGTGGATTTTGGGAGGATTGGGTGGATTTGGGTGGATTTTGGGAGGATTGGGATGGATTTGGGTGGATTTTGGGAGGTTTTGGGTGGTCCTTGAGAAGATTGGGATGGATTTGGGTTGATTTTGGGTGGATTTGGGTGGGATTTGGGAGGTTTGGGGTGGATTTTGGGAGATTTGGGGTGGATTTGGGTGGATTTTGGGTGGATTGGGGTGGATTTGGATGGATTTTGGGTGGACTTTGGGAGGATTGGGGTGGATTTGGGTGGATTTTGGGTGGACTTTGGGAGGTTTTGGGTGGATTTTGGGAGGATTGGGGTGGATTTGGGTGGATTTTGGGTGGACTTTGGGAGGATTGGGGTGGATTTGGGTGGACTTTGGGAGGATTGGGGTGGATCTGGGTTGACTTGGGTGGGATTTAGGAGGTTTTGGGTGGATTTTGGGAGGATTTGGGTGGTCCTTGAGAAGATTGGGATGGATTGGGGTGGGTTTTGGGTGGATTTTGGGAGGATTGGGGTGGATTTGGGTGGATTTTGGGAGATTTTGGGTGGTCCTTGAGAAGATTGGGATGGATTTGGGTTGATTTTGGGTGGATTTGGGTGGGATTTGGGAGGTTTGGGGTGGATTTTGGGAGGATTGGGGTGGATTTGGGTGGATTTTGGGAGGATTGGGGTGGATTTGGGTGGATTTTGGGTGGACTTTGGGAGGATTGGGGTGGATTTGGGTGGACTTTGGGAGGATTGGGGTGGATCTGGGTTGACTTGGGTGGGATTTAGGAGGTTTTGGGTGGATTTTGGGAGGATTTGGGTGGTCCTTGAGAAGATTGGGATGGATTGGGGTGGGTTTTGGGTGGATTTTGGGAGGATTTGGATGGATTTGGGTGGATTTTGGAAGGACTGCGATGGATCCCGGTGGCTTTGGGCGGTCCTCGAGAAGACGGGGTTGGATTTGGGTGGGATTCGGGCCCGTTGGGCGGCGCCGGCTCCGCGCCGAGGTCCTCACCACACCACCTCGCCCACGTTGGAGGAGATGAGGTAGCGGATGAACTGCTTCATGTTGTTGTAGATGGCCCGGCCCTCCTCCACGGCCGCCACGATGGTGGAGAAGTTGTCGTCGGCCAGGACCATCTCGGAGGCCGTCTTGGCCACGGCCGTGCCGGAGCCCATGGCGATGCCGATCTCGGCCTTCTTGAGCGCCGGGGCGTCGTTCACGCCGTCCCCTGTCTGGGGACACGGGGACGTCACCGCGGGGACATCCCGGAGCGATGATGGAGCCGAAACCACCCCGGAATGGTGCTGGAGGTCCCCAATCACCCCGAAACGGTGCTGGAGATCCAGGACCATCTCATGGAGATGCTGGACATCCAGGACCATCTCATGGAGATGCTGGAGATCCAGGACCATCTCATGGAGATGCTGGAGACCCCCCTGGACCACCCCATGGAGATCCTGGAGATCCAGGACCTCCCCATGGAGATCCTGAAGACCCAAAACCACCTAATGGAGCTGCCACATCTCCAGCACCACCCAAGGACCTCCAGGACCACCCTATGGAGATGCTGGAGACCCAGGAGCACCCCAGAGAGATCCTGGAGACCCAAAACCACCTTATAGAGATGCTAGAGACCCAGAACCACCCTATAGAGATCTTGAAGACCCAGAAACACCCTATGGAGATCCTGGAGACCCAGAACCACCCTATGGAGGTCCTGGAGATCCAGGAGCACCCCAGGGAGATGTTGGAGACCCAGAACCACCTTATGGAGATCCTGGAGACCCAGAACCACCCTATGGAGGTCCTGGAGATCCAGGACCACCCCATGGAGATCCTGGAGACCCAGAACCACCTTATGGAAATGCTGGAGACCCAGAACCACCCTATAGAGATCTTGAAGACCCAGAAACACCCTATGGAGATCCTGGAGACCCAGAACCACCCTATGGAGGTCCTGGAGATCCAGGAGCACCCCAGGGAGATGTTGGAGACCCAGAACCACCTTATGGAGATCCTGGAGACCCAGAACCACCCCATGGAGCTGCTGGAGATCCAGGACCACCCTATGGACCTGCTGCATCTCCAGCAGCACCCAAGGACCTCCAGGACCACCCTATGGAGATCCTGAAGACCCAGAACCACCCCATGGAGCTGCCGGAGACCCAGGACCACCCCATGGAGCTGCCACATCTCAAGCAGCACCCAAGGACCTCCAGGACCACCCTATGGAGGTCCTGGAGATCCAGGAGCACCCCATGGAGATGTTGGAGACCCAGAACCACCTCATGGAGATGCTGGAGACCCAGAACCACCTTATGGAGATCCTGAAGACCCAAAACCACCTCATGGAGCTGCCGCATCTGCAGCACCACCCAAGGACCTTCCATCCCACCCTATGGAGATCCTGGAGACCCAGAACCACCCTATGGAGGTCCTGGAGATCCAGGAGCACCCCATGGAGATGTTGGAGACCCAGAACCACCTCATGGAGATGCTGGAGACCCAGAACCACCCCATGGAGCTTCTGGAGATCCAGGACCACCCTATGGAGATGCTGGAGACCCAAAACCACCTCATGGAGCTGCTGGAGATCCAGGAGCACCCCATGGAGCTTCTGGAGATCCAGGACCACCCTATGGAGATGCTGGAGACCCAGAACCACCTCATGGAGCTGCTGGAGATCCAGGAGCACCTCATGGAGATGTTGGAGACCCAGAACCACCTCATGGACCTGCTGCATCTCCAGCAGCACCCAAGGCCCTCCAGGACCACCCTATGGAGGTCCTGGAGATCCAGGAGCACCCCAGAGAGCTGCTGGAGATCCAGGACCACCCTATGGAGATGCTGGAGACCCAGAACCACCCTATGGAGGTCCTGGAGATCCAGGAGCACCTCATGGAGATGTTGGAGACCCAGAACCACCTCATGGACCTGCTGCATCTCCAGCAGCACCCAAGGCCCTCCAGGACCACCCTATGGAGATGCTGGAGACCCAGAACCACCCTATGGAGGTCCTGGAGATCCAGGAGCACCCCATGGAGATGTTGGAGACCCAGAACCACCTCATGGACCTGCTCCATCTCCAGCAGCACCCAAGGCCCTCCAGGACCACCCTATGGAGATGCTGGAGACCCAGAACCACCCTATGGAGGTCCTGAAGATCCAGGAGCACCTCATGGAGATGTTGGAGACCCAGAACCACCTCATGGACCTGCTGCATCTCCAGCAGCACCCAAGGCCCTCCAGGACCACCCTATGGAGGTCCTGGAGATCCAGGAGCACCTTATGGACCTGCTCCATCTCCAGCAGCACCCAAGGCCCTCCCGGCCCGCCGGGGCGCCCTCACCATGGCCGTGATCTCGTCGAAGGACTGCAGGAACTCCACGATCTTGGACTTGTGCGTGGGCTCCACGCGGGCGAAGCAGCAGGCGCGGTGACAGGCCTCGCGCTGCTCGGCGGGCGGCAGGTCGTCGAACTCGCGGCCCGTGTACGCGCGCCCCGTCACCTCCTCGTCCTCGCTGAAGATGCCGATGCGGCGGCAGATGGCGATGGCCGTGCCCTTGTTGTCCCCCGTGATCATGATGACGCGGATGCCGGCGTCGCGGCACAGCTGGATGGAGCCCATCACCTCCTTGCGCGGCGGGTCCAGCATCCCCACGCAGCCCACGAAGGTCAGGTCAGTCTGCGGGGGGACACGGGGACGGGGCCATCAGAACGGGGGGACGTTGGATGGGGTCCCATCAAACCAGGGACACCAAAAAGGGGACATTACAGACCCAGGAACCCCATGGAGGACGTTGCATGGGGTCCCATCACACCAATGACACCAGAAAGGGGAAATTACAGACCCAGGAACCCCATGGAGGACGTTGCATGGGGTCCCATCAGACCAGGGACACCAGAAAGGGGACATTAAACACCCAGGAACCCCATGGAGGACGTTGCATGGGGTCCCATCAAACCAATGACACCAGAAAGGGGAAATTACAGACCCAGGAACCCCATGGAGGACATTGCATGGGGTCCCATCAAACCAATGACACCAGAAAGGGGACATTACAGACCCAGGAACCCCATGGAGGACACCAAAGAGGAGACATTAGATAGCCAAGGACACAATGGAGGACGTCGCATGGGGTTCCATCAAACCAATGACACACAAAGGGGACATTAAATAGCAAGGACCCAATGGAGGACATTGCATGGGATCCCATCACACCAGGGACACCAAAGAGGGGACATTAAACACCCAGGGACCCCATGGAGGACACCAAAGAGGGGACATTAGATAGCCAAGGACCCCATGGAAGATATTGTATGGGGTCCCATCACACCAGTGACACCAGAAAGGGGACATTAAATAGCCAAGGACCCAACGGAGGACGTTGCATGGGGTTCCATCACACCAATGACACCAAAAAGGGGACATTAAACACCCAGGAACCCCATGGAGGACGTTGCATGGGGTCCCATCACACCAATGACACCACAAAGGGGACATTAAATAGCCAAGGACCCAACAGAGGACGTTGCATGGGGTTCCATCACACCAATAACACCAGAAAGGGGAAATTACAGACCCAGGAACCCCATGGAGGACGTTGCATGGGGTCCCATCAGACCAGGGACACCAAAGAGGGGACATTAAACACCCAGGAACCCCATAGAAGACATTGCATGGGGTCCCATCAAACCAGGAACCCCAAAGAGGGGACATTAAACACCCAGGAACCCCATGGAGGACGTTGCATGGGGTCCCATCAGACCAGGAACCCCAAAGAGGGGACATTAAACACCCAGGAACCCCATGGAGGACGTTGCATGGGGTCCCATCAAACCAGGGACGCCAAAAAGGGGTCATTACAGACCCAGACACCCCATGGAGGACACCAAAGAGGAGACATTAGATAGCCAAGGACCCCATGGAGGACGTTGCATGGGGTCCCATCAAACCAGGGACACCAAAGAGGGGACATTAAACACCAGGAACCCCATAGAAGACATTGCATGGGGTCCCATCAAACCAGGGACACCAAAAAGAGGACATTACAGACCCAGGAACCCCATGGAGGACACCAAAGAGGAGACATTAGATAGCCAAGGACACAATGGAGGACGTCGCATGGGGTTCCATCAAACCAATGACACCACAAAGGGGACATTAAATAGCCAAGGACCCAATGGAGGACATTGCATGGGATCCCATCACACCAGGGACACCAAAGAGGGGACATTAAACACCCAGGGACCCCATGGAGGACACCAAAGAGGGGGCATTAGATAGCCAAGGACCCCATGGAAGATATTGTATGGGGTCCCATCACACCAATGACACCAGAAAGGGGACGTTAAACACCCAGGAACTCCATGGAGGACACCAAACAGGACATTACAGACCCAGGAACCCCATGGAGGACACCAAAGAGAGGACATTAGATAGCCAAGGACACAATGGAGGACGTTGCATGGGGTCCCATCAAATCAGAGACACCAAAGAGGGGACATTACAGACCCAGGAACCCCATGGAAGACATTGCGTGGGGTTCTGTGACACCAATGACACCAAAGAGAGGATATCAAACACCCAGGAACCCCATGGATGACGTTGCCTGAGGTCCCATCAAACCAGGGACACCAGAAAGGGGACATTAAACACCCAGGGATCCCATGGAGGACGTCGCATGGGGTCCCATCAAATCAGGGACACCAAAGAGGGGACATTACAGACCCAGGAAGCCCATGGAGGACGTTGCGTGGGGTTCTGTGACACCAGACACCAATGACACCAGAAAGGGGACGTTACACCCAGGAAGACCATGGAGAACACCAAAGAGGGGACATTAGATAGCCAAGGACACAATGGAGGACGTTGCATGGGGTCCCATCAAACCAGGGACACCAAAGAGGGGACATTAAACACCCAGGAACCCCATGGAGGACACCAAAGAGGAGACATTACAGGCTCAGGAACCCCATGGAGGACGTTGCATGGGGTCCTGTGACACCAATGACACCAGAAAGGGGACATTACACCCAGGAAGACCATGGAGAACACCAAAGAGGGGACATTAGATAGCCAAGGACACAATGGAGGACGTTGCATGGGGTTCCATCAAACCAGGGACACCAAAGAGGGGACATTACAGACCCAGGAACCCCATCGAGGACACCAAAGAGGGGATATTAGATAGCCAAGGACCCCATGGAGGACGTTGCATGGGGTCCTGTGACACCAATGACACCAGAAAGGGGACATTAAATAGCCAAGGACCCAATGGAGGACATTGCATAGGGTCCCATCACACCAGGGACACCAAAGAGGGGACATTAAATAGTCAAGGACCCAATGGAGGATGTTCCATGGGGTCCCATCACACCAATGGCACCAGAAAGGGGACATTAAACACCCAGGGACCCCATGGAAGACATTGCATGGGGTCCCATCAGACCAGGGACACCAAAGAGGGGACATTACAGACCCAGGAACCCCATGGAGGACACCAAAGAGGGGACATTAAACACCCAGGGACCCCATGGAGGACGTCGCATGGGGTCCCATCACACCAGGGACACCAAAGAGGGGACATTAAACACGCAGGAACCCCATGGAGGACGTCGCATGGGGTCCCACCACACCAGCGACCCTAAAGAAGGCCCATTCCCCCCTAGGTGACCGCAGGGACCCCGGTGGCCCTCGAGGACCCCGTGCCACCCGCCACGGTGTCCCCAAGGCGCCGCGCTCACCTCGTACTCGGCGAACTTGGTGGAGTCCTCCAGCAACATGTCCTCCTTCTTGGGCGGGGTGTCGCGGGTGGCCAGGGCCAGGCAGCGCAGGGTGTCCCTGCCCGTCCCCCACTCCTTGATGACGCCCAAGATCTTCTCCTTGACCGCGGGCGTCAGCGGCACCCGCGTGGTCCCCACGCGCACGTAGTTGCAGCGGTCGATGACGCCCTCGGGGGCGCCCTGCGGGGGGACACCGAGGGACGTGGTGGGGACCCGTGGGGACCCAAAGGGACAGAGAGGGACCAAGGAGGAGCTCATGGGGCCTCCATGGGCCAAGGGGACCCTATGGGATGGAGAGGAACCCAAAGGGACAGAGAGGAACCAAGGAGGACCTCATGGGGCCTCCATGGGCCAAGGGGAACCCAAAGGGACGCAGAGGAACCAAGGAGGATCTCATGGGTCCTCCATGGGTCAAGGGGAACCCAAAGGGACACAGAAGAACCTAAAGGGATGGAGAGGAACCAAGGAGGACCTCATGGGTCCTCCATGGGCCAAGGGGAACCCAAAGGGACGCAGAGGAACCAAGGAGGATCTCATGGGTCCTCCATGGGCCAAGGGGAACCCAAAGGGATGGACAGGAACCAAGGAGGACCACATGGGTCCTCCATGGGCCAAGGGGAACCCAAAGGGACACAGAGGAACCCAAAGGGACACAGAGGAACCAAGGAGGACCTCATGGGGCCTCCATGGGTCAAGGGGAACCCAAAGGGACAGAAAGGGACCCAAAGGGATGGAGAGGAACCAAGGAGGACCTCATGGGTCCTCCATGGGCCAAGGGGAACCCAAAGGGACAGAAAGGAACCCAAAGGGACACAGAGGAACCGAGGAAGACCTCATGGGTCCTCCATGGGTCAAGGGGAACCCACAGGGACACAGAGGAACCACGGAGGACCTCATGGGTCCTCCATGGGCCAAGGGGAAGCCAAAGGGATGCAGAGGAACCAAGGAGGACCTCATGGGTCCTCCATGGACCAAGGGGAACCCAAAGGGATGGAGAGGAACCGAGGAGGACCTCATGGGGTCTCCATGGGCCAAGGGGAACCCAAAGGGACAGAGAGGAACCCAAAGGGATGGAGAAGAACCAAGGAGGACCTCATGGGTCCTCCATGGGCCAAGGGGAACCCAAAAGGACACAGAGGAACTCAAAGGGACACAGAGGAACCAAGGAGGACCTCATGGGTCCTCCATGGGCCAAGGGGAACCCAAAGGGACACAGAAGAACCCAAAGGGATGGAGAGGAACCAATGGGACCTCATGGGTCCTCCATGGGCCAAGGGGAACCCAAAGGGACACAGAGGAACCCAAGGAGGACCTCATGGGTCCTCCATGGGTCAAGGGGAACCCACAGGGACACAGAGGAACCAAGGAGGAACCTCATGGATCCTCCATGAGATAAGGGGAAGCCAAAGGGACACAGAGGAACCAAGGAGGACCTCATGGGGCCTCCATGGGCCAAGGGGAACCCAAAGGGACAGAAAGGAACCCAAAGGGACACAGAGGAACCGAGGAAGACCTCATGGGGCCTCCATGGGCCAAGGGGACCCTATGGGATGGACAGGAACCCAAAGGGACACAGGAGAACCAAGTAGGACCTCATGGATCCTCCATGGGCCAAAGGGACCCAAAGGGACAGAAAGGAACCCAAAGGGATGGAGAAGAACCAAGGAGGACCTCAGGGTCCTCCATGGGCCAAGGGGAACCCAAAGGGACACACAGGAACCCAAAGGGACGGAGAGGAACCAAGGAAGACCTCATGGGTCCTCCATGGGTCAAGGGGAACCCAAAGGGACACAGAGGAACCAAGGAGGAACTCATGGGTCCTCCATGGGTCAAGGGGAACCCACAGGGACACAGAGGAACCAAGGAGGAACCTCATGGATCCTCCATGAGATAAGGGGAAGCCAAAGGGACACAGAGGAACCAAGGAGGACCTCATGGGGCCTCCATGGGCCAATGGGAACCCAAAGGGACAGAAAGGAACCCAAAGGGACGGAGAGGAACCAAGGAGGATCTCATGGGTCTTCCATGGGCCAAGGGGAACCCAAAGGGATGGAGAAGAACCAAGGAGGACCTCATGGGTCCTCCATGGGCCAAGGGGAACCCACAGGGACACAGAGGAACCAAGGAGGAACTCATGGGTCCTCCATGGGCCAAGGCGACACCAAGGAGATGGGGGGGACCTGAGGATGCTCCCCGTCGAGGACGAGGGCAGCAAATGGGGGACAATGGTGACCCGAGGGGACGCGGTGACGAGGGACCGACCTTGACGAACATCTTGTTGCCCACGGCCGCCCGCGACGCCTTGGCCGGGGAGCAGTAGACGGACATGGACTTCCGGTCACGGGAGAACTCCAGGGTGAACTCCTTCTTCATGAGCTGCTTGATGACCTGGGGACAAGGGGACATCAGAGGGGACATGGGGACATTGGGGTCTATGGGGACAACCTCCTTCTTCAGGAGCTGCTTGACGACCTGGGGACACGGGGACAAGGGGACATCAGAGGGGACATTGGGGTCTATGGGGACAACCTCCTTCTTCATGAGCTGCTTGATGACCTGGGGACACGGGGACAAGGGGACATCAGAGGGGACATGGGGACATTGGGGTCTATGGGGACAACCTCCTTCTTCAGGAGCTGCTTGACGATCTGGGGACACGGGGACAAGGGGACATCAGAGGGGACATTGGGGTCTATGGGGACAACCTCCTTCTTCATGAGCTGCTTGATGACCTGGGGACACGGGGACAAGGGGACATCAGAGGGGACATGGGGACATTGGGGTCTATGGGGACGACCTCCTTCTTCATGAGTTGCTTGATGACCTGGGGACACGGGGACAAGGGGACATCAGAGGGGACATGGGGACATTGGGGTCTATGGGGACAACCTCCTTCTTCAGGAGCTGCTTGACGACCTGGGGACACGGGGACATCAGAGGGGACATGGAGACATGGGGACATCAGTGGGGACATGGGATCTATAGGGACAAAGTCCTTCTTCAGGAGCTGCTTGATGATCTGGGGACAAGGGGACATGGGGACATCAGAAGGGACATGGGGACATCAGAGGGGACATGGGGTCTATGGGGACAAACTCCTTCTTCATGAGCTGCTTGATGACCTGGGGACATGGGGACATAGGGACATCAGAGGGGACATGGAGACATGGGGACATCAGTGGGGACATGGGATCTATAGGGACAAAGTCCTTCTTCATGAGCTGCTTGATGACCTGGGGACAAGGGGACATGGGGACATCAGGGGGGACATGGGGACATCAGAGGGGACATGGGGTCTATAGGGACAAAGTCCTTCTCCAGGAGCTGCTTGATGACCTGGGGACAAGGGGACCTGGGGACATCAGTGGTGACATGGGGACATCAGTGGGGACATGGGGTCTATGGGGACAAACTCCTTCTTTATGAGCTGCTTGATGACCTGGGGACATCAGAGGGGACATGGGGACATCAGAGGGGACATGGGGACATGGGGACATCAGTGGGGACATGGGATCTATAGGGACAAAGTCCTTCTTCAGGAGTTGCTTGATGACCTGAGGACACGGGACATGGGGACAACAGGGAAATGGGGGCCACCAGGACCTAGGGACACAAGGACCTGGGGCCACGGGGACATGGGGACCAGGAGGGGACACGGGGACAAGGAGGGGACAAGGGGACACTCACGGAGTTGCAGGCGTTGGCCCGCTCCACCTTGGAGAGGCTCCGCACGTCCGTGTTGAAGACGTTCATCTTCTCCACGAGACACGTGAGCGCCGTCTCCGTGGCCTCCCCCACCTTCTCGTAGATGCCCTTGGCCTTGGGGACAAGGAGGGGACGTCACCGGCGCCACCCGGGTGGCCGAGGAGGACCCTTGGAGCATCCCAAGGAGGGACGGCCAAGAGGATCCCAAGGAGATGGCCAAGAAGACCCAACGGATCCCAAGGGATGGCCAAGAAGGGCCAACGGATCCCAAGGGATGGCCAAGAAGACCCAATGGATCCCAAGGGATGGCCAAGAAGGGCCAATGGATCCCAAGGGATGGCCAAGAAGAGCCAATGGATCCCAAGGAGTTGGCCAAGAAGGGCCAACAGATCCCAAGGGATGGCCAAGAAGAGCCAACAGATCCCAAGGAGATGGCCAAGAAGACCCAACAGACCCCAAGGAGATGGCCAAGAAGACCCAACGGATCCCAAGGAGTTGGCCAAGAAGAGCCAACGGATCCCAAGGAGGAGCTGGAGGAACCTGGTGCTCCAGGGGGGACAAAGGGGCTTGGGGACGCGACGAGGGGACCCGTGGGGACACGGAAGGGCCACCTCATTGTAGTCCAGGGACGAGTCGTTGCAGAGGGCGCAGATGGTGGCCAGCTCCACCAAGCCGTCGTATTGGCCGGCCTTCACGTGCTTCTCGTTCTTCAGCCTGTTGGGGACACGGGGGACAATCGGGGGACGCGTCCCGGGTTTGGGGACACCAGGGGAGGGTTGGGGACGCCGGTGTCACTCACACGTCCCCCTCGGGCGCGTAGGTGGAGCCGGTGATGGAGAACTCGTTGAGGGCGCAGACGTCGCCCTCCACCTTGTCCACGATGAACATCTGCGGGGACAGCGGGAGAGGGACGGTGGGGACGGGGGACACGCGGGGACGTCTTGGGGACGTCAAGATGTCCCATGGGGATGGCCGGGGGTCCCATGGGGACATTGGGACATCCCATGGGGAGGTGGGGACATCTTGGGGACGTCAAGATGTCCCATGGGGACAGCGGGGACATCTTGGGGACGTCAAGATGTCCCATGGGGATGGTGGGGGGACCCATGGGGACATTGGGACATCCCATGGGGACATTAAGATGTCTCATGGGGACGGCGGGGACATCTTGGAGACGTCAAGATGTCCCATGGGCATGTTGGGATGTCCCACGGGGACATTGGGACATCCCATGGGGACGTCAAGATGTCCCATGGGGATGGCCGAGGGTCCCATGGAGACATTGGGACATCCCATGGGGAGGTGGGACATCTTGGGGACGTCAAGATGTCCCATGGGGACGTCAAGATGTCCCATGGGGACGGTGGAGGGTCCCTTGGGGACACCAGGACCTCCTTGGGGACACCAAACCCCCTCTTGGGGACACCAGGCCACCCTTGGGGACACCAGGCCACCCCTGGGGACACGAGGCCACCCTTGGGGACACAAGATGACCCTTGGGGACACCAGGCCACCCTTGGGGACAGCAGGATCTCCTTAGGGAGATGAGGAGCCCTTTGGGGACACCAAACCCCCTCTTAGGGACACCAAACCCCATCTTGGGGACACCAGGCCACCCTTGGGGACACGAGGCCACCCTTGGGGACACCAGGGCACCCTTGGGGACACGAGGTGGCCCTTGGGGACACCAGGCCACCCTTGGGGACAGCAGGATCTCCTTAGGGAGATGAGGAGCCCTTTGGGGACACCAAACCCCCTCTTAGGGACACCAAACCCCATCTTGGGGACACCAGGCCACCCTTGGGGACACGAGGCCACCCTTGGGGACACCAGGGCGCCCTTGGGGACACAAGGTGGCCCTTGGGGACACCAGGCCACCCTTGGGGACAGCAGGATCTCCTTAGGGAGATGAGGAGCCCTTTGGGGACACCAAACCCCCTCTTAGGGACACCAAACCCCATCTTGGGGACACCAAACCTCCCTTGGGGACACGAGGTGGCCCTTGGGGACACCAGGCCACCCTTGGGGACACCAGGACCTCCTTGGAGACACAAGATCCCACTTGGGAACACCAGAACACCCTTGGGGACACAAAGCCACCCTTGGGGACACCAGGCCACCCTTGGGGACACGGGGCCACCCTTGGGGACACAAGGCCACCCTTGGGGACACGAGGCCACCCTTGGGGACACCAGGGCGCCCTTGGGGACACGAGGCCACCCTTGGGGACACCAGGGCGCCCTTGGGGACAGCAGGATCTCCTTAGGGAGATGAGGAGCCCTTTGGGGACACCAAACCCCCTCCTGGGGACACCAAACCCCATCTTGGGGACACCAAACCTCCCCTGGGGACACGAGGTGGCCCTTGGGGACACCAGGGCGCCCTTGGGGACACGAGGTGGCCCTTGGGGACACCAGGTCACCCTTGGGGACAGCAGGATCTCCTTAGGGAGATGAGAAGCCCTTTGGGGACACCAAACCCCCTCCTGGGGACACCAAACCTCCCTTGGGGACACGAGGTGGCCCTTGGGGACACGAGGCCACCCTTGGGGACACGAGGCCACCCTTGGGAACACAAGATGACCCTTGGGGACACCAGGCCACCCTTGGGGACAGCAGGATCTCCTTAGGGAGATGAGAAGCCCTTTGGGGACACCAAACCCCCTCCTGGGGACACCAAACCCCATCTTGGGGACACCAGGCCACCCTTGGGGACACGAGGCCACCCTTGGGGACACCAGGGCGCCCTTGGGGACACGAGGTGGCCCTTGGGGACACCAGGCCACCCGTGGGGACACCAGGACCTCCTTGGAGACACAAGATCCCACTTGGGAACACCAGAACACCCTTGGGGACACAAAGCCACCCTTGGGGACACCAGGCCACCCTTGGGGACACGGGGCCACCCTTGGGGACACCAGGACACCCTTGGGGACATGAAGGCACCCTTGGGAACACCAGGACACCCTTGGGGACACCAGGATCTCCTCAGGGAGATGAGGAGCCCTTAGAGAACACCAGGCCACCCTTGGGGACACCAAACCCCCCTTGGGGACACGAGGTGGCCCTTGGGGACACCAGGCCACCCTTGGGGACAGCGCACCTTGCACACGGACATCTGGTTGGTGGTGAGCGTCCCCGTCTTGTCGGAGCAGATGACCGAGGTGCAGCCCAAGGTCTCCACGGACGGGAGGCTCCGCACGATGGCGTTCTTCTTGGCCATGCGGCGCGTCCCCAAGGCCAGGCACGTGGTGATGACGGCCGGGAGCCCTACGGAAAACGGGAATGGGGTCATGGATCCCTATGGATCCACTGGGAATGGCGTGGGAACCACGTGGATCCAGGGAACGGGGCTGGGAGTCCCATGGAGCCATTGGGAATGGGGCTCTTCTTGGCCATCCCCAATGGTGATGATGGCCGGGAGCCCTATGGAGAACGGGAATGGGGTCATGGATCCCTATGGATCCAACGGGAACGGGGTGGGAACCACGCGGATCCAGGGAACGGGGCTGGGGAGCCCCATGGAGCCATTGGGAATGGGGCTCTTCTTGGCCATCCCCAATGGTGATGATGGCCGGGAGCCCTATGGAGAATGGGAATGGGGTCATGGATCCCTATGGATCCAACGGGAATGGGGTGGGAACCACGCGGATCCAGGGAATGGGGCTGGGGAGCCCCATGGAGCCATTGGGAATGGGGCTCTTCTTGGCCATCCCCAATGGTGATGATGGCCGGGAGCCCTATGGAGAACGGGAATGGGGTCATGGATCCCTATGGATAATGGGAATGGGGTCATGGATCCCTATGGATCCAGGGGGAATGGGGCAGGAACCACATGGATCCAGGGAACGGGGCTGGGAGTCCCATGGAGCCAATGGGAATGGGGCTCTTCTTGGCCATCCCCAATGGTGATGATGGCCGGGAGCCCTATGGAAAACGGGAATGGGGTCATGGATCCCTATGGATCCTTATGGATCCAACGGGAATGGGGTGGGAACCACACGGATCCAGGGAATGGGGCTGGGGAGCTCCATGGAGCCAATGGGAATGGGGCTCTTCTTGGCCATCCCCAATGGTGATGACGGCCGGGAGCCCTACAGAAAACGGGAATGGGGTCATGGATCCCTATAGATAATGGGAATGGGGTCATGGATCCCTATGGATCCAACGGGAACGGGGTGGGAACCACGCGGATCCAGGGAATGGGGCTGGGGAGCCCCATGGAGCCATTGGGAATGTGGCTCTTCTTGGCCATCCCCAATGGTGATGATGGCCGGGAGCCCTATGGAGAACGGGAATGGGGTCATGGATCCCTACGGATAATGGGAATGAGGTCATGGATCCCTATGGATCCACCGGGAATGGCGTGGGAACCACGCGGATCCAGGGAATGGGGCTGGGAGTCCCATGGAGCCAATGGGAATGGGGCTCTTCTTGGCCATCCCCAATGGTGATGATGGCCGGGAGCCCTATGGAGAACGGGAATGGGGTCATGGATCCCTACGGTAATGGGAATGGGGTCATGGATCCCTATGGATCCAATGGGAATGAGGCGGGAACCACGTGGATCCAGGGAACGGGGCTGGGAGTCCCATGGAGCCAATGGGAATGGGGCTCTTCTTGGCCATCCCCAATGGTGATGATGGCCGGGAGCCCTATGGAGAACGGGAATGGGGTCATGGATCCCTACGGATAATGGGAATGGGGTCATGGATCCCTATGGATCCAATGGGAATGGGGCAGGAACCACATGGATCCAGGGAACGGGGCTGGGAGCCCCATGGAGCCAATGGGAATGGGGCTCTTCTTGGCCATCCCCAATGGTGATGATGGCCGGGAGCCCTATGGAGAACGGGAATGGGGTCATGGATCCCTATGGATCCACCGGGAATGGGGTGGGAGTCACACAGAACATGTCCCCGTGGGGCCACCAAGGTTCTCCAAGCCCCAACGGGGTCACCATGAAACTACAAGACGTCATGGGGCCACTAAGGTTCTATAAGCTCTAATGGGGCCACCAAGGTTCTCCTAACTCCAATGGGGCCACCAAGAAGCTACAAGTCACCGTGGGGCCACCAAGATCCTATGAGCTCCCATGGGGCCGCCAAGGTTCTCCAAGCTCCAACGGGGCCACCAAAGTTCTCCTAACTCCAATGGGACCACCAAGGCTCTTCTAACTCCCACGGGGCCACCAAGGTTCTCCAAGCTCCAACGGGGCCACCAAGGTTCTCCTAACTCCAATGGGACCACCAAGGTTCTCCTAACTCCCACGGGGCCACCAAGGTTCTCCAAGCTCCAATGGGGCCACCAAGGTTCTCCTAACTCCAATGGGACCACCAAGGTTCTCCTAACTCCCACAGGGCCACCAAGGTTCTCCAAGCTCCAACGGGGCCACCAAGGTTCTCCTAACTCCAATGGGACCACCAAGGTTCTTCTAACTCCCACGGGGCCACCAAGGTTCTCCAAGCTCCAATGGGGCCACCAAGGTTCTCCTAACTCCAATGGGACCACCAAGGTTCTTCTAACTCCCACGGGGCCACCAAGGTTCTCCAAGCTCCAATGGGGCCACCAAGGTTCTCCAAGCTCCAGCAGGGCCACCAAGGTCCCACACATCCCCATGTGGTCCCCAAGGTTCTCCAAGCCCCACGGTGCTCCCCAGAGCCCCCCAGGGTCCCCACGGACCTTCAGGGATGGCGGCCACGGCCAAGGCCACGGCGATCTTAAAGTAGTAGATGGCGCCGCGGATCCAGGAGCCGCCGTGGACGGGGTCGTTGAAGTGGCCGATGTTGATGAGCCACACGGCGACGCAGATGAGCGAGATGACCTTGGAGAGCTGCTCGCCGAACTCGTCCAGCTTCTGCTGCAGGGGCGTCTTGTCCTGCTCGGTGGCCGCCATCTCGTCGCGGATCTTCCCGATCTCCGTGTTGACGCCCGTGGCCACCACGATGCCCACGGCTTTGCCGGCGCCGATGTTGGTGCCCTGTGGGTGGTGGGTGGCGTTGTGGTGTTGGTGGGACCCGTAGGGACGTGCTGGGATCCATAGGGACGTGGTGGGACTCGAAGGGATGTGGTGGGATCCATGGGGATGTGATGGGACCCATAGGGATGTGGTAGGACCCATGGGGATGTGGTGGGACCCGTGGGGACGTGGTGGGACTCAAAGGGATGTGGTGGGATCCATAAAGCTGTGGTGGGACCCATAGGGATGTGGTGGGATCCATGGGGACGTGGTGGGACCCATGGGGATGTGGTGGGACTCAAAGGGATGTGGTAGGACCCATAGGGACGTGGTGGGACCCGTGGGGATGTGGTGGGACCCATAGGGAGATGGTGGGACTCGAAGGGATGTGGTGGGATCCATAAAGCCGTGGTGGGACCCATGGGGATGTGGTGGGACCCATGGGGACGTGGTGGGACCCATAGGGATGTGGTAGGACCCATGGGGATGTGGTGGGATCCATAGGGACATGGTGGGACTCGAAGGGATGTGGTGGGATCCATAAAGCCGTGGTGGGACCCATAGGGACGTGGTGGGACCCATGGGGATGTGGTGGGATCCATGGGAATGTGATGGGACCCATAGGGATGTGGTAGGACCCATGGGGATGTGGTGGGACCCGTGGGGACGTGGTGGGACTCAAAGGGATGTGGTGGGACCCGTGGGGATGTGGTGGGACTCAAAGGGACGTGGTGGGATCCATGGGGACGTGGTGGGACCCATGGGGACGTGGTGGGACCCATGTGGATGTGGTGGGACCCGTGGGGATGTGGTGGGACTCAAAGGGATGTGGTAGGACCCATAGGGACGTGGTGGGACCCATGGGGATGTGGTGGGACCCGTGGGGATGTGGTGGGATCCATAGGAAGATGGTGGGACTCGAAGGGATGTGGTGGGATCCATAAAGCCGTGGTGGGACCCATGGGGATGTGGTGGGACCCATGCGGATGTGGCGGGACCCATGGGGATGCGGCGGGACCCATGGGGATGTGGTAGGACCCATGGGGATGTGGTGGGACCCATGGGGACGTGGCGGGACCCATAAGGACGTGGTGGGACCCATGGGGACATGGTGGGACCCATAAGGACGTGGTGGGACCCGAAGGGACGTGGTGGGACCCATGGAGATGTGGTAGGACCATGGGGACGTGGTAGGACCCATAGGGACGTGGTGGGACCCATAGAGACATGGTGGGACCCAAAGGGACAGAGAGGAACCAGGGAGACAAAGAAGGGCCTCAGGGGACACCAAAGGACTCCAGGATATGAGGGGGACTTGAGGGGGACAACGAGGTCTAAGGGGACAAGGGGGTCCCAGGGGACACATGGGGACACAAGGAGACAGGGGGGACTTGAGGGGACAGGGGGTGACCCCAGGAGGTCCCCAAAGGCCCCAGGGGGACAAGGGAGACCTAAGGGAACCCATGGGGACACCGGGGACACAGGAGGGGACCTGAGGGACAGGGGAGACTCCAGAAGACCCAAGGGGACATCAGGGGACAACATGAAGAATCAAGGGGACCCAAGGGGAATCCCAAGACCCATGGGGACACGGGGGACCCCGGAGGGGACAGGTGGCCCTTGGTGGCCCTCACCGAGAAGAGCATGTTCTTCTTGTCCTGGTTGACGGCGCGGGGGTCGGGGACGGGCTCCGTGTGTTTGATGACGGAGACGGACTCGCCTGGGCGGGGGACGCGTTGGTGTCACCCGCGGTGTCACCCGCGGTGTCACCCGCGGTGGTGTCACCCGCGGTGGTGTCACCCGCGCGGGGACCCACCGGTGAGGATGGACTGGTCTACGCGCAGCGTGGTCGACTTGATGGAGATGATGCGGATGTCGGCCGGCACCTTGTCCCCAACTGCAGAGGGGGACAACGGGGGACAACGGGAGACAACAGCGTTACAGGGGGTCCCTGGAGGTCCCTAGAGGTCCCTGGATGACCCTGAAGGTCCCCAGATGTCCCTAGGAGCTCCTAGGGTTCCCTGGATGTCCCTGGGGACTCCTGGAGGTCCCCAGGGCTTCCTGGAGGTCCCTATGGGTCCCTACAGCTCCCTGGATGTCCCCAGAGGTCCCTGGATGTCCCTGAAGGTCCCCAAATGTCCCTAGGAGCTCCTAAGGTTCTCTGGATGTCCCTGAAGATCCCTGGGGACTCCTGGAGGTCCCTATGGGTCCTGGGCGATCCCTGGAGGTCCCTGGATGTCCCCAGAGGTCCCCAGAGGTCCCTGAAGGTCCCCAGATGTCCCTAGGAGCTCCTAGGGTTCCCTAGATGTCCCTGGAGATCCCCGGGGACTCCTAGAGGTCCCCAGGGCTTCCTGGAGATCCCTATGGGTCCCTAGGGGTCCCTGCAGCTCTGTGGATGTCTCCAGAGGTCCCTGGAGATCCCTGGGGCTTCCTGGAGGTCCCCAAGGCTTCCTGGAGGTCCCTATGGGTCCCTGCAGCTCCCTGGATGTCCCCAGAGGTCCCTTGATGTCCCTGAAGGTCCCCCAGATGTCCCTAGGAGCTCCTAGGGTTCCCTGGATGTCCTTGGAGGTCCCTGGGGACTCCTGGAGGTGTCTATGGGTCCCTGCAGCTCCCTGGATGTCCCCAGAGGTCCCTAAGGTTTCCTGGGGATCCCTGGATGTCCCCGGAGATCCCCGGAGGTCCCTGAAGGTCCCCAGATGTCCCTAGGAGCTCCTAAGGTTCCCTGGATGTCCCTGGAGATCCCTGAGGATTCCTAGAGGTTCCTATGGGTCCTGCGGGATCCCTGGAGGTCCCTGGATGTCCCCAGAGGTCCCTGGATGTCCCTGAAGGTCCCCAGATGTTCCTACGAGCTCCTAAGATTCTCTGGATGTCCCTAGAGATCCCTCAGGACTCCTAGAGGTCCCTAGGGCTTCCTAAAGATCCCTATGGTCCCTATGGGTCCCTGCAGCTCTGTGGATGTCCCCAGAGGTCCCTGGAGGTCCCCAGGGCTTCCTGGAGGTCCCTATGGGTCCCTATGGGTCCCTGGATGTCCCCAGAGGTCCCTGGATGTCCCTGAAGGTCCCCAGATGTCCCTAGGAGCTCCTAGGGTTCCCTGGATGTCCCTGGAGATCCCTGGGGACTCCTAGAGGTCCCCAGGGCTTCCTGGAGGTCCCTATAGGTCCCTGCAGCTCCCTGGATGTCCCCAGAGGTCCCTGGATGTCCCTGAAGGTCCCCAGATGTCCCTAGGAGCTTCTAGGGTTCCCTGGATGTCCCTGGAGATCCCTGGGGACTCCTGGAGGTCCCTATGGGTCCTGGGGGATCCCTGGAGGTCCCTGGATGTCCCTGGAGATCCCTGAGGACTCCTAGAGGTTCCTATGGGTCCTGGGCGATCCCTGGAGGTCCCTGGATGTCCCCAGAGGTCCCTGGATGTCCCTGAAGGTCCCCAGATGTCCCTAGGAGCTCCTAGGGTTCCCTGGATGTCCCTGGAGATCCCCGGGGACTCCTAGAGGTCCCCAGGGACTCCTAGAGGTCCCCAGGGCTTCCTGGAGATCCCTATGGTCCCTATGGGTCCCTGCAGCTCTGTGGATGTCTCCAGAGGTCCCTGGAGATCCCTGGGGCTTCCTGGAGGTCCCCAAGGCTTCCTGGAGGTCCCTATGGGTCCCTGCAGCTCCCTGGATGTCCCCAGAGGTCCCTTGATGTCCCTGAAGGTCCCCAGATGTCCCTAGGAGCTCCTAAGGTTCTCTGGATGTCCCTGGAGATCCCTGGGGACTCCTAGAGGTCCCCGGGGCCTTCTGGAGGTCCCTATGGGTCCCTATGGGTCCCTGGATGGCCCCAGAGGTCCCTGGATGTCCCTGAAGGTCCCCAGATGCCCCTAGGAGCTCCTAGGGTTCCCTGGATGTCCTTGGAGGTCCCTGGGGACTCCTGGAGGTCCCTATGGGTCCCTGCAGTTCCCTGGATGTCCCCAGAGGTCCCTAAGGTTTCCTGGAGGTCCCTGGATGTCCCCAGAGGTCCCTGGATGTCCCTGAAGGTCCCCAGATGCCCCTAGGAGCTTCTAGGGTTCCCTGGATGTCCCTGGAGATCCCTGGGGACTCCTGGAGGTCCCTATGGGTCCTGGGGGATCCCTGGAGGTCCCTGGATGTCCCCAGAGGTCCCCAGAGGTCCCTGAAGGTCCCCAGATGTCCCTAGGAGCTTCTAGGGTTCCCTGGATGTCTCTGGAGATCCCTGGGGACTCCTAGAGGTCCCCAGGGCTTCCTGGAGATCCCTATGGTCCCTATGGGTCCCTGCAGCCCCCTGGATGTCCTCAGAAGTCCCTAGGGTTTCCTGGGGGTCCCTGGAGATCCCTGGAGAGCCCCAGGGATTCCTGGAGGTCCCTGGGAGCTTCCAGAGGTCCCCAGGGCTTCCTAGAGGTCTCTATGGGTCCCTGGATGTCCCCAGAGGTCCCCAAATGTCCCTGGATACCCTCAGATGCCCCCAGACATCCCTGGATGCCCCCAGATGCCCCTAGTGGTCCCCGGATGCCCCCGGATGTCCCTGGAGGTCCCCAGATGACCCCAGATGCCTCCAGATGTCCCCAAATGCCCCCAGATGCCTTCAGATGCCCCTGGCAGCCCCCAGATGCCCCCAGATGCCCCTGGATGTCCCCAGATGCTCCTGAAGGTCCCCAGATGTCCCCAGATGCCCCCAGATGCCCCCGTCCCCGCTCACCGGCCACCTCGGCGATGTCCCCGGGCACCAGGTCGCGGGCCTTGATGCGCTGCACGGCCTTGCGGTCGGCGCGGTAGACCTTGCCCATCTCGGGTTCGTATTCCTTGAGGGCCTCGATGGCGTTCTCGGCATTGCGCTCCTATGGGGACAATGGGGACATGGGGACACATGGGGACACATGGGGACATGGGGACACCTTGCCCATCTCGGGTTCGTACTCCTTGAGGGCCTCGATGGCGTTCTCGGCATTGCGCTCCTATGGGGACATGGGGACTTGGGGACACATGGGGACACATGGGGACATGGGGACACGTGGGGACATGGGGACACATGGGGACACATGGGGACATGGGGACACCTTGCCCATCTCGGGTTCGTACTCCTTGAGGGCCTCGATGGCGTTCTCGGCGTTGCGCTCCTATGGGGACATGGGGACACATGAGGACATGGGGACACATGGGGACACATGGGGACATGGGGACACCTTGCCCATCTCGGGTTCGTACTCCTTGAGGGCCTCGATGGCGTTCTCGGCATTGCGCTCCTATGGGGACAATGGGGACATGGGGACACATGGGGACATGGGGACACATGGGGACATGGGGACACATGGGGACATGGGGACATGGGGACACATGGGGACATGGGGACAATGGGGACACATGGGGACACATGGGGACATGGGGACACCTTGCCCATCTCGGGTTCGTATTCCTTGAGGGCCTCGATGGCGTTCTCGGCGTTGTGCTCCTATGGGGACATGGGGACACATGGGGACACATGGGGACATCATGGGGACATGGGGACAATGGGGGGACATGGGGACATGGGGACATCATGGGGACATGGGGACAATGGGGGGACATGGGGACACATGGGGACATGGGGACACCTTGCCCATCTCGGGTTCGTACTCCTTGAGGGCCTCGATGGCGTTCTCGGCATTGCGCTCCTATGGGGACATGGGGACATGGGGACACATGGGGACACCGGGGGGACATGGGGACACATGGGGACACATGGGGACACCGGGGGGACATGGGGACACGTGGGGACACATGGGGACCCATGGGGACACGCGCGGGGACACATGACGTCACATGGGGACATGTGTGGGGACACACGGGGACATGTGGGGACACATAGGGACAGGCGTGGGGACACATGAAGACACATGTGGGGACATGGGGACACATTGGGACTTGTGGGGACATGCGTGGGGACATGTGTGGGGACACATGTGGGGACATGTGGGGACGTGTGTGGGGACATGGGGACACGTGTCCCCATCGCCATCCCCATGTCCCTGTCTCCATCCCTATGGCCCATGACCCTGTGTCCCCATGTCCCCATCCCTATGTCCCTGTCCCCATGTCCTCATCTCCTATCCCCATCCCCTGTCCCCATGTCCCTATGCCCTGTTCTCATGTCCCCATCCCTGTCCCCCTGTCCCTGTCCCCATCCCTGTGTCCTCATCCCCATCTCTATGTCCCTGTCACCATGTCCTGTTTTCATGTCCCCATCCCCGTTCCCATGTCCCTGTCCCTATCTCCCTGTCCCTATGTCCATCCCCATGTCCCCGTGTCCCTGTCTCCATGTCCCCATCCCCATCTTTATGTCCCTGTCTCCATCCCCATGTCCCCTCATGTCCCCATCCCCATATCCCTATCTCCCTCCCTATGTCCCTGTCCCTGTCCCCATGTCCCCATGTCCCTGTCCCCGTGTCCCCATCCCCATGTCCCTATCTCCATCCTCATGTCCCTGTCCCTGTGTCCCCATCTCCCTGTCCCTGTCTCCATCCCTATGTCCCTGTCCCTGTGTCCCCATGTCCCCATGTCCCCATCCCCATGTCCCTGTCTCCATCCCTATGTCCCTGTCCCTGTCCCCATGTCCCCGTGTCCCCCCATGTCCCTGTCCTCATGTCCCTATCTCCATTCCTGTGTCCCTGTCCCCATCTCCCTGTCTCTGTGTCCCTATGTCCCTGTCCCTGTGCCCATGTCCCCATGTCCCCATGTCCCCCCCATGTCCCTGTCTCCATCCCTATGTCCCTGTCCCCGTCCCCATGTCCCCCCCATGTCCCTGTCCTCATGTCCCTGTCCCTATCTCCATGTCCCCATTCCCATGTCCCTGTCCCCGTCCCCATGTCCCTGTCCCCGTGTCCCCATCCCCATGTCCCTATCTCCATCCTCATGTCCCTGTCCGTGTGTCCCCATCTCCCTGTCCCTGTCTCCATCCCTGTGTCCCTGTCCATGTCCCCTCATGTCCCCATGTCCCCGTCTCCATCCCTGTGTCCCTGTCCCCGTGTCCCTGTCCCTATCTCCATCTCTATGTCCCTGTCCCCGTGTCCCACCATGTCCTCATGTCCCCATCCCCACGTCCCTATCTCCATCCCTGTGTCCCTATCTCCATTCTCATGTCCCTGTCCCTGTGTCCCCATCTCCCTGTCCCTGTCTCCATCCCTGTGTGCCTGTCCTTGTCCCTGTGTCCCCGTGTCCCTATCCCCGTCCCTACGTCCCTATCTCCATCCCTGTGTCCCTGTCCCCATGTCCCTGTCCCTATCTCCATCCCTATGTCCCTGTCCCTGTCCCCGTGTCCCCATGTCCCCATCCCCATGTCCCTATCTCCATCCCTACATCCCTGTCCCCATGTCCCTGTCCCCATGCCCCCCCATGTCCCCATGTCCCTATCTCCATCCCTACATCCCTGTCCCCATGTCCCCACGTCCCTGTCCCTGTCTCCATCTCTATGTCCCTGTCCCTGTGTCCCCATCTCCCTGTCCCTGTCCCCATGTCCCTATCTCCATCCTTATGTCCCTATCTCCATCCCTATGTCCCTGTCTCCATCCCCATGTCCCTGTCCCCATGTCCCTGTCTCCATCCCTGTGTCCCTGTCCCCGTGTCCCTGTCCCTGTCTCCATCTCTATGTCCCATGTCCCCATGTCCCTGTCTCCATCCCTGTGTCCCTGTCCCCGTGTCCCTGTCCCTGTCTCCATCTCTATGTCCCATGTCCCCATGTCCCTGTCTCCATCCCCGTGTCCCTGTCCCCATCTCCCTGTCCCTGTCCCCACGTCCCCTCATGTCCCATGTCCCCATGTCCCTGTCCCCATGTCCTTATCTCCATTCCTACGTCCCTATCTCCATCCCTGTGTCCCTGTCCCCGTATCCCTGTCCCCGTGTCCCTGTCCCCATGTCCCCATCCCCGTGTCCCTGTCTCCATCCCCGTGTCCCCATGTCCCTGTCCCTATCTCCATCTCTATGTCCCCATCCCCATGTCCCTGTCCCCATCCCCATGTCCCCGTCTCCATCCCCGTGTCCCTGTCCCGTGTCCCTGTCCCTGTCTCCATCTCTATGTCCCATGTCCCCTCATGTCCCCGTGTCCCCATGTCCCCATCCCCATATCCCTATCTCCATCCCTACATCCCTGTCCCCATGTCCCCACGTCCCTGTCCCTGTCTCCATCCCTATGTCCCTGTCCCTGTGTCCCCATCTCCCTGTCCCTGTCCCCATGTCCCTATCTCCATCCCTACGTCCCTGTCTCCATCCCCATGTCCCTATGTCCCCAAGTCCCTGTCCCCATCTCCATGTCCTTATCTCCATCCCCATGTCCCCATCCCTGTGTCCCCATGTCCCTCTCCCCATGTCCCTATCTCCATCCTCATGTCCCTGTCCCCGTGTCCCCATGTCCCTATCTCCATCCCCATGTCCCTGTCCCCATGTCCCCACGTCCCTGTCCCTGTCTCCATCCCTATGTCCCTGTCCCTGTGTCCCCATCTCCCTGTCCCTGTCCCCATGTCCCTATCTCCATCCCTACGTCCCTGTCTCCATCACTATGTCCCTGTCCCCGTGTCCCCATGTCCCCATCCCCATGTCCCTATCTCCATCCCTACATCCCTGTCCCCATGTCCCCACGTCCCTGTCCCTGTCTCCATCCCTATGTCCCTGTCCCTGTGTCCCCATCTCCCTGTCCCTGTCCCCATGTCCCTGTCCCTATCTCCATCCCTGTGTCCCTGTCCCCATCTCCCTGTCCCTGTCCCTGTCTCCATCTCTATGTCCCATGTCCCCATGTCCCTGTCCCCATGTCCCTATCTCCATCCCTATGTCCCTGTCTCCATCCCCATGTCCCCATCCCCATGTCCCTGTCTCCATCCCTGTGTCCCTGTCCTCGTGTCCCTGTCCCTGTCTCCATCCCCATGTCCCTGTCCCCATGTCCCTATCTCCATCCCTATGTCCCTGTCCCCATGTCCCCTCCTGTCCCCGTGTCCCCATGTCCCCTACCTGCCAGACGCCCACCACGGCGTTGGCGATGAGGATGAGGAGGATGACGAAGGGCTCCACGAAGGCCGTGATGGTCTCCTCGCCCTCCTCGAACCAGGCCAGCACCTGCGGGGACAGCGGGGACGGTGACACCACCGGGGACGGTGACACCGACCTGGGGATGGTGACACCGACCGGGGACAGTGACACCACCCTGGGGACGGTGACACCACCGGGAACGGTGACACCGACCTGGGGACAATGACACCGACCGGGGACGGTGACACCACCCTGGGCATGGTGACACCGCCATGGGGATGGTGACACCGACCGGGGACGGTGACACCGACCTGGGGACGGTGACACCGACCGGGGACGGTGACACCACCCTGGGCATGGTGACACCGCCATGGGGATGGTGACACCGACCGGGGACGGTGACACCGACCTGGGGACGGTGACACCGACCGGGGACGGTGACACCACCGGGGACGGTGACGCCGACCGGGGACGGTGACACTGACCTGGGGATGGTGACACCGACCAGGCACGGTGACACCAACTGGGGACAGTGCCATAACCCTGGGGATGGTGACACCACCGGGGACGGTGACACCGACCGGGGACAGTGCCATAACCCTGGGGACAATGACATCAACCTGGGGATGGTCACACTGACCGGGGACGGTGACACCGCCATGGGGATGGTGACACCGACCGGGGACGGTGCCATAACCCTGGGGACGGTGACACTGACCGGGGACGGTGACACCACCCTGGGGACAGTGACGCCGACCGGGGACGGTGACACCGACCTGGGGACAATGACACCCACCGGGGACGGTGACACCGCCATGGGGATGGTGACACCACCCTGGGGATGGTGACACCGACCGGGGACAGTGACACCACCCTGGGGACAATGACATCAACCTGGGGATGGTCACACTGACCGGGGACGGTGACACCACCTGGGGACGGTGACACCAGCAGGGACGGTGACACCAACCTGGGGACGGTGACACCAACCAGGGGACAGTGACACCAACCGGGGACAGTGCCATAACCCTGGGGACAATGACACCAAGCAGGGGATGGTGACACCACCAGGGACGGTGACACCAACCTGGGGACAATGACACTGTCTGGGGACAATGACACCGACCTGGGAACGGTGACACCGACCAGAGACGGTGACACCACCCTGGGGACAATGACATCAACCTGGGGACAGTGCCACCACCGTGGGGACAATGACATCAACCTGGGGGTGGTGACACTGACCGGGGACGGTGACACCACCCTAGGGACGGTGACACCGACCGGGGACAGTGCCATAACCCTGGGGATGGTGACACCACTGGGGACGGTGACACCAACCGGGGACAGTGACACCGCCCTAGGGACAGTGCCAGCAACCTGGGGACAATGACACTGCACTGGGGACAGTGACACCAACCTGGGGACGGTGACACTCTCTGAGGACAGTGACACCAACCAGGGACAGTGACACCACCATGGGGACGGTGACACCAACCAGGGACAGTGACACCACCCTGGGGACAATGACACCACCCTAAGGACGGTGACACTGACCAGGGACGGTGACACTGTGCTGGGGATGGTGACACCGACCGGGGACAGTGACACTGTGCTGGGGACAATGACACCAACGGGGGACGGTGACACCAACCTGGGGATGGTGACACCAACCCTGGGGACACCCCGGGGACAATGTCACCACCCTGGGGATGGGGACACCACCATGGGGACAATGACACCACCGGGGACAGTGCCATCACTGTGGGGACAGTGCCATCCCCTGGGGACAGTGACACCACCATGGGGATGGTGACACCCCCTGGGGACAGTGTCACCATCATAGGGACAATGACACCAACATGAGGACAGTGTCACCAACCTGGGGACAGTGACACCCCTGGGGACAGTGACACCAACCTCGGGACAGTGACACCCCCCCAAGTGACAGTGACAGCCCCAGGGAGACAGTGACACCACTAGGGAGAGTGACACCCCTTGGTGATAGTGGCACCACGGTGGGGACAGCGTCACCAACCTGGGGACAGTGCCACCCCCCTGGGGACAGTGCCACCCCCCCGGTGACAGTGCCACCCCCTTGGGGACACGGATCGCCTTTCCCTGTCACGCGAACGGGCCCAGCTGTCCCCAAGCAAATGTCACCGCGGGGGGGGGGGGGGGGGGGACAAGGGACACCCGCGGGGGGGGGGGGGGGGGGACACCCGTGTCCCCGTGTCCCCAAGGCAGCTGGTGACACTTGAGATGGCGCCGCCGGACACCGGATCCCGGGGAGGACGCGGCCAAGGACGAGGGGCCCCGGCGTCCGGGTGGCACCTTGGGGACATCCCTGTCACCCCCTTGTCACCCCCATGTCACCCCCGTGTCACCCTCGTGTCACCTGTGTCACCCCCATGTCACCCCCGGGCGGCACCTTGGGGACCCGTGTCACCCCCTTGTCACCTGTGTCACCCCCGTGTCATCCCTATGTCACCCCATAGAGGGGCCCCGGCGTCCAGGTGGCACCTTGGGGACACCCCTGTCACCCCCTTGTCACCCCCATGTCACCCCCATGTCACCCTCGTGTCACCTGTGTCACCCCCGTGTCACCCCCGGGTGGCACCTTGGGGACCCCTGTGTCACCCCCTTGTCACCCCTGTGTCACCCCCTTGTCACCTGTGTCACCTTTGTCACCCTCGTGTCACCTGTGTCACCCCTGTGTCACCCCCATGTCACCCCCGGGTGGCACCTTGGGGACCCCTGTCACCCCCTTGTCACCTGTGTCACCCCCATGTCACCCCCGTGTCACCCTCGTGTCACCTGTGTCACCCCCGTGTCACCCCATAGAGGGGCCCCGGCGTCCGGGTGGCACCTTGGGGACCCCCCTGTCACCCCCTTGTCACCCCCATGTCACCCCCGGGTGGCACCTTGGGGACCCGTGTCACCCCTTGTCACCTGTGTCACCCCCATGTCACCCCCGTGTCACCCTCGTGTCACCTGTGTCACCCCTGTGTCACCCCCATGTCACCCCCGGGTGGCACCTTGGGGACCCGTGTCACCCCCTTGTCACCTGTGTCACCCCCGGGTCACCCCATAGAGGGGCCCCGGCGTCCGGGTGACACCTTGGGGACACCCCTGTCACCCCTTTGTCACCCCCATGTCACCCCCGTGTCACCCTCGTGTCACCTGTGTCACCCCTGTGTCACCCCCATGTCACCCCCGGGTGGCACCTTGGGGACCCCTGTGTCACCCCCTTGTCACCTGTGTCACCCCCGTGTCACCCCATAGAGGGGCCCCGGCGTCCGGGTGGCACCTTGGGGACCCCCCCTGTCACCCCCTTGTCACCCCCGTGTCACCCCCGTGTCACCCTCGTGTCACCTGTGTCACCCCTGTGTCACCCCCGGGTGGCACCTTGGGGACCCGTGTCACCCCCTTGTCACCTGTGTCACCCCCGTGTCACCCCCGTGTCACCCCTATGTCACCCCATAGAGGGGCCCCGGTGTCCGGGTGGCACCTTGGGGACACCCCTGTCACCCCCATGTCACCGTGTCACCCTCGTGTCACCTGTGTCACCCCTGTGTCACCCCCATGTCACCCCCGGGTGGCACCTTGGGGACCCCTGTGTCACCCCCTTGTCACCTGTGTCACCCCCGGGTCACCCCATAGAGGGGCCCCGGCGTCCGGGTGGCACCTTGGGGACCCCCCTGTCACCCCCTTGTCACCCCCGTGTCACCCTCGTGTCACCTGTGTCACCCCTGTGTCACCCCCGGGTGGCACCTTGGGGACCCGTGTCACCCCCTTGTCACCCCATAGAGGGGCCCCGGCGTCCGGGTGGCACCTTGGGGACACCCCTGTCACCCCCTTGTCATCCTCGTGTCACCCCCATGTCACCCCCGTGTCACCCCCGTGTCACCTGTGTCACCCCTGTGTCACCCCCATGTCACCCCCGGGTGGCACCTTGGGGACCCGTGTCACCCCCTTGTCACCTGTGTCACCCCCGTGTCACCCCTGTGTCACCCCATAGAGGGGCCCCGGTGACCGGGTGGCACCTTGGGGACACCCCTGTCACCCCCTTGTCACCCCCATGTCACCCCCGTGTCACCCTCGTGTCACCTGTGTCACCCCTGTGTCACCCCCATGTCACCCCCGGGTGGCACCTTGGGAACCCGTGTCACCCCCTTGTCACCTGTGTCACCCCGGTGTCACCCCATAGAGGGGCCCCGGCGTCCGGGTGGCACCTTGGGGACACCCCTGTCACCCCTTTGTCACCCCCATGTCACCCCCGTGTCACCCTCGCGTCACCTGTGTCACCCCTGTGTCACCCCTGTGTCACCCCCGGGTGGCACCTTGGGGACCCGTGTCACCCCCTTGTCACCTGTGTCACCCCCGTGTCACCCCTATGTCACCCCAAAGAGGGGCCCCGGTGTCCGGGTGGCACCTTGGGGACCCCCATGTCACCCCCATGTCACCCCCGTGTCACCCTCGTGTCACCTGTGTCACCCCCATGTCACCCCCGGGTGGCACCTTGGGGACCCCTGTCACCCCCTTGTCACCCCCGTGTCACCCTCGTGTCACCTGTGTCACCCCCGTGTCACCCCCGGGTGGCACCTTGGGGACCCCTGTGTCACCCCCTTGTCACCCCTGTGTCACCCCCTTGTCACCTGTGTCACCTTTGTCACCCTCGTGTCACCTGTGTCACCCCCTTGTCACCCCATGTAACCCCCTTGTCACACCCTTGTCACACCCTGTGTCACCCCCAGGTGGCACCTTGGGGACACCTGTGTCACCCCATGGAGAGGCCCTGGCGTTCGGGTGGCACCTTGGGGACCCCCTTGTCACCCCGGTGTCACCCCGGTGTCACCTCGGTGTCACCCCACGGAGGGTCCCAGGCGTCCGGGTGCCTAAAGGGACCCCCGTGTCCCTTTGTCCCCATGTCCCCATTGTCCCCATTGTCCCCCGTGTCCCCATTGTCTGCAATGTCCCCCATGTCCCCCAGGTCCCCAATGTCCCCATTGTCCCTATTGTCCCCATTGTCGCCAATCTCACCCCCTGTCGCCATGTCCCCTGTCCCCCTCGTATCCCCATTGTCCCCATGTCTCCCCGTTGTCCCCATTGCCCCCATGTCCCCTGTGTCACCCCCGTGTCCCCATTGTCCCCCATGTCCCCCCATTGTCCCCAATGTCCCCCATGTCCCCCCATTGTCCCCAATGTCTCCCTTGTCCCCCCATTGTCCCCATGTCCCCCATGTCCCCATTGTCCCTGTTGTCCCCATGTCACTCACAAAGGAGATACAGGCGGCCACCAGCAGGATGTCCCCAATGTCCCCCCATGTCCCCAATGTCCCCAACGTCCCCGTTGTCCCCGTTGTCCCCGTTGTCCCCCCGTGTCCCCCCATTGTCCCCAATGTCCCCCATGTCCCCATTGTCCCCATGTCACTCACAAAGGAGATACAGGCGGCCAGCAGCAGGATGTCCCCATTGTCCCCAATGTCCCCCAATGTCCCCAGTGTCCCCATTGTCCCCATTCCCCCCAATGTCCCCATTGTCCCCATTGTCCCCGTTGTCCCCGTTGTCACTCACAAAGGAGATACAGGCGGCCAGCAGCAGGATGTCCCCAATATCCCCCCATGTTCCTAATGTCCCCCATGTCCCCCTTGTCCCCATTGTCCCCATTGTCCCCATTCCCCCCAATGTCCCCAATGTCCCCAATGTCCCCGTTGTCCCCATTCCCCCCATTCCCCCCGTTGTCCCCATTGTCCCCATGTCACTCACAAAGGAGATACAGGCGGCCAGCAGCAGGATCCGGACCAGCAGGTCCTCGAACTGCTCCACAACCAACTCCCAGATGGTCTTACCTGGATGGGACCGGATGTGTCACCTCCCTTGGGGACACCGGGGGACGTCACCCCCCTTGGGGACACCGGGATGTGTCACCCCCCTTGGGGACACTGGGGGACACCGGGGGCCCAGGATGTGTCACCCCCCTTGGGGACACCGGGGGACGTCACCCCCCTTGGGGACACTGGGAGACACCGGGGGCCCGGAACGTGTCACCCTCCTTGGGGACACCGGGGGACACCGGGACGCGACACCCCCCTTGGGGACACCGGGGGATGTCACCCCCCTTGGGGACACTGGGGGACATCAGGGGCCCGGAACGTGTCACCCCCCTGGGGACACCGGGGGACACCGGGACGCGACACCCCCCTTGGGGACACCGGGATGTGTCACCCCCCTTGGGGACACTGGGATGTGTCACCCCCTTTGGGGACACCGGGGGATGTCACCCCCCTTGGGGACACCAGGATGTGTCACCTCCCTGAGGACACCGGGGGACACCGGGGGACATCGGGGTCCCAGGATGTGTCACCTCCCCCCTTGGAGACACTGGGGGACATCGGGGGCCCGGGATGTGTCACCCCCCTTGGGGACACCAGGATGTGTTGCCTCCCTTGGGGACACCGGGGGACGTCACCCCCCTTGGGGACACCGGGGGACATCGGGGGCCCAGGATGTGTCACCCTCCTTGGGGACACTGGGATGTGTCACCTCCCTTGGGGACACCGGGGGACATCGGGGGTCCGGGATGTGTCACCCCCCTTGGGGACACCAGGATGTGTCACCTCCCTTGGGGACACCGGGGGACATCGGGGGTCCGGGATGTGTCACCCCCCTTGGGGACACCAGGATGTGTCACCTCCCTTGGGGACACCGGGACGTGTCACCCCCCTTGGGGACACCGGGGGACATCGGGACGTGACACCCCCCTTGGGGACACCAGGGGACACCGGGGGCCTGGGACGTGTCACCCTCCTTGGGGACAGTGGGGGACGTCACCCCCCTTGGGGACACCAGGGGACAGTGGGGGACACCGGGGGACACCAGGACGCGTCACTGGGACATGTCACCCCCCTTGGGGACACTGGGATGTGTCACCTCCCCCCTTGGGGACACCAGGGGACGTCACCTCCCCCCTTGGGGACACTGGGGCCCCGGGATGTTGTCACCAGGACGTGTCACCCCCCCTTGGGGACACCAGGACGTGTCACCCCCCTTGGGGACACCAGGGGACACCGGGACGCGTCACCAGGACGTGTCACCCCCCTTGGGGACACCGGGACGTGTCACCTCCCCCCCCGGGGACACCGGGGGACACCGGGACGCGTCACCAGGACGTGTCACCCCCCTTGGGGACACCAGGACGTGTCACCAGGACTCACCCTCCTCGGCCGGGAGCTCTGTGGGGACAAGGACGGGGGGTCAGGGGGGACAACGGGGCCCTGACGTCCCCAATGTCCCCAATGTCCCCCCAGGTCCCCCCCAAGTCCCTCCAATGTCCCCAATGTCCCCGATGTCCCCCTAGGTCCCCCCCATGCCCCCCCAACGTCCCCAAGGTCCCCAATGCCCCCCATGTCCTTCCATGTCCCCCCGTGTCCCTCAACGTCCCCCCATGTCCCCCCATGTCCCTCTGTGTCCCCCAATGTCCCCCCATGTCCTCAAAGTCCCCCAGGTCCCCCATGTCCCCAATGTCCCCCCATGTCCCTCTATGTCCCCCAATGTCCCCAACGTCCCCATACCCCCATGTCCCCTTATGTCCCCAATGTCCCCCATATCCCCCGTCCCCAATGTCCCCCTATGTCCCCCCCTGTCCCCCAGTGTCACCAATGTCCCCATACCCCCATGTCCCCCCATGTCCCCCCATGTCCCCCAGGTCCCCCCTGTCCCCAATGTCCCCAACGTCCCCAATGTCCCCAATATCCCCCATATCCCCATTGTCCCCAACACCCCCATTGTCCCCAATGTCCCCCCATGTCCCCATTGTCCCCCATTGTCCCCATTGTCCCCCAATGTCCCCCCTGCCTCCCCCGTCCCCCATGTCCTCGACATCCCCAATGTCCCCAATGTCCCCCATGTCCCCAATGCCCCCATACCCCCATGTCCCTCCATTTCCCTCCATGTCCCCCTTGTCCCCATTGTCCCCCTTGTCCCCATTGTCCCCATTGTCCCCCATGTCCCCCATTCCCCCCATTGTCCCCCATTCCCCCCAATGTCCCCCATGTCCCCATGTCCCCCATGTCCCCAATGTCTCCCATTCCCCCCATTGTCCCCACTCCTCACAATGTCCCCATTCCCTCCATTGTCCCCCAATGTCCCCCATTGTCCCCCCATGTCCCCATTGTCCCCCATTGTCCCCATTGTCCCCATTCCCCCCAATGTCCCCCCCGTCTCCATTCACCCCATTGTCCCCATTGTCCCCATTGTCCCCATTCCCCCCAATGTCCCCCATTGTCCCCCATTGTCCCCATTGTCCCCCCATGTCCCCATTGTCCCCATTGTCCCCATTCTCACCATTGTGTCCGTACTTCTCCAGGCTCCTCTTCACCTGTTCCGGTGACAACCCCACGTTCTCGGTGACACCGAAATAGGCCAGACACTCCTCGACCGTCTTCGCGTGGGCGTTCTCCATGGTGTCACCGTCACCGGTGTCACCGGTGTCACCGTTGTCACCGTCCCCGGTGTCACCGTCCCGGCGTCGCCGTCACCGTCCCCGGTGCCGCCGCCGGCGTCGCCGCCGCCGCGGGGGCTTTTGAGGGGCCCCCGCTGGCTCCGCCTGTGTCACCCCCCCCTCCGACTGTCCCCGTGTCACCGTGTCACCATGTGTCACCCGGTGTGTGTCCCCCCCCCCCCCCCCATAGGGGCTATTTTGGGCCCTGATGGACAGGAGGGACTTGGGGACCGTCCCCTGGTGTCACCCCCCGGGGGGGGGGGTGGAGCAGGGGGGCGGCGCCCGGACGCCTGGGCCCCTCCTGGGGTCAATGGGGCCCTATGGGGCCCTATGGGGCCCTATGGGGTGCCCGGACGCCTGGGCCCTTCCTGGGGGTCAATGGGGCCCTATGGGGCACTATGGGGCCCTATGGGGTGCCCGGACGCCTGGGCCCTTCCTGGGGGTCAATGGGGCCCTATGGGGCACCCAGGCTCCTCCTGGGGCCCTATGGGGCCCTATGGGGCCCTATGGGGCACCCGGACGCCTGGGCCCCTCCTGGGGGTCTATGGGGCCCTATGGGGCCCTATGGGGCGCCCGGACGCCTGGGCCCCTCCTGGGGGTCTATGGGGCCCTATGGGGCACCCAGGCCCAACCTGGGGGTCTATGGGGCCCTATGGGGCACCCGGACGCCTGGGCCCTTCCTGGGGGTCTATGGGGCCCTATGGGGCACCCAGGCCCCTCCTGGGGGTCTATGGGGCCCTATGGGGCATCCGGACGCCTGGGCCCCTCCTGGGGGTCTATGGGGCCCTATGGGGCACCCAGGCCCAACCTGGGGGTCTATGGGGCCCTATGGGGCACCCGGACGCCTGGGCCCCTCCTGGGGGTCTATGGGGCACCCGGATGCCTGGGCCCCTCCTGGGGGGTCAATAGGGCCCTATGGGGCACCCAGGCCCTTCCTGGGGGTCAATGGGGCCCTATGGGTCACCCAGGGCCTTCCTGGGGTCAATGGGGCCCTATGGGTCACCCAGGGCCTTCCTGGGGTCAATGGGGCCCTATGGGGCACCCGGACGCCTGGGCCCCTCCTGGGGGTCTATGGGGCCCTATGGGGCACCCAGGGCCTTCCTAGAGGTCTATGGGGCCCTATGGGGCGCCCGGACGCCTGGGCCCTTCCTGGGGGTCTATGGGGCCCTATGGGGCGCCCGGACGCCTGGGCCCCTCCTGGGGGTCTATGGGACACCCGGACGCCTGGGCCCTTCCTGGGGGTCTATAGGGCCCTATGGGGCACCCAAGCCTCTTCTGGGGTTCTATGGGGCCCTATGGGTCACCCAGGGCCTTCCTGGGGTCAATGGGGCCCTATGGGGTGCCCGGACGCCTGGGCCCTTCCTGGGGGTCTATGAGGCCCTATGGGGCGCCCAGGGCCCTCCTGGGGTCAATGGGGCCCTATGGGGCGCCCGGACGCCTGGGCCCCTCCTAGGGGTCTATGGGACACCCGGACGCCTGGGCCCTTTCTGGGGGTCTATGGGGCCCTATGGGGCACCCAGGGCCTTCCTGGGGTCTATGGGGCCCTATGGGGCGCCCGGACGCCTGGGCCCCTCCTGGGGGTCTATGGGACACCCGGACGCCTGGGCCCTTCCTGGGGGTCTATGGGGCCCTATGGGGCGCCCAGGCCCCTCCTGGGGATCTATGGGGCCCTATGGGGCACCCAGGGCCTTCCTGGGGTCAATGGGGCCCTATGGGGCGCCCGGACGCCTGGGCCCCTCCTGGGGGTCTATGGGACACCCGGACGCCTGGGCCCTTCCTGGGGGTCTATGGGGCCCTATGGGGCGCCCGGACGCCTGGGCCCCTCCTGGGGGTCAATGGGGCCCTATGGGGCGCCCAGGGCCCTCCTGGGGTCAATGGGGCCCTATGGGGCGCCCGGACGCCTGGGCCCCTCCTGGGGCCGACACCGGATCCGCTCCGGGGACGTAAACAGGGATTTGGTGTCCGGAGCCTACGGAGAAGGGGGGGGGGGGGGGGAACAGGGGGGACCCCCCCGTGCCCCACGGCTGCCCCACGGCTGCCCCATAGGGGGCCCAGGCGTCCGGGCGCCCCATAGGGCCCCATTGACCCCCAGGAGGGGCCCAGGCGTCCGGGGGCCCCGTGTGGGGCTGCCCCATAGCGGGGGGGGGGTGTCCGGGGGGGGGGTAATTTGAGCCCCAGCTGCTCCCGCCCGGCTCCGGTTACCCCCAAACTTGGGGGGCGGAGGGGGGGGGGGGCTGCCCCATAAGTGGCCCCATAGGGCTGCTGTATGGGGGGGGGGGGGTTCTGCCCCATAGCCAGCCCCATAGCCGGCCCCATAGCGCTGCTGTACGGGGGGGGTCCTGCCCCATAGCGCCCCTATGGAGGGGGTTTCTGCCCCATAGCCGGCCCCATAGCACCCTATGAGGGGGTCCTGCCCCATAACCAGCCCCATAGCTGGCCCCATAGCGCCCTATGAGGGGGTCCTGCCCCATAACCAGCCCCATAGCCGGCCCCATAGCGCTGCTGTACAGGGGGGGGTCCTGCCCCATAGCGCCCCTATGGAGGGGGTTTCTGCCCCATAGCCGGCCCCATAGCGCCCTATGAGGGGGTCCTGCCCCATAGCCAGCCCCATAGCCGGCCCCATAGCGCTGCTGTACTGGGGGGTCCTGCCCCATAGCGCCCCTATGGAGGGGGTTTCTGCCCCATAGCCGGCCCCATAGCGCCCTATGAGGGGGTCCTGCCCCATAACCAGCCCCATAGCCAGCCCCATAGCGCTGCTGTACGGGGGGGGTCCTGCCCCATAGCGCCCCTATGGAGGGGGTTTCTGCCCCATAGCCGGCCCCATAGCGCCCTATGAGGGGGTCCTGCCCCATAACCAGCCCCATAGCCAGCCCCATAGCGCTGCTGTACGGGGGGGGTCCTGCCCCATAGCGCCCCTATGGAGGGGGTTTCTGCCCCATAGCCGGCCCCATAGCGCCCTATGGGGGGGCGGTCCTGCCCCATAGCGGGTCTCGCCCCGCCCCACAGCGGGGGGGGGGGCGGTTATAAGAGGCAGAGGGGCCTGGAGAGGGGCCCAGGAGTCCGGGGGGGCCCTATGGGGTCTATAGGGTCTATGGGGCTCTATGGGGTCTCTATGGGGCTCTATGGGGCCTATGGGGCTTCTATGGGCTCTATGGGGCTCTATGGGGCTCTACGGGGCCTATGGGGTCTCTGTGGGGCGCTACGGGGCTCTATGGGCTCTATGGGGCTCTGTGGGGTCTTTATGGGGCTCTATGGGTCCCTATGGGGTCTCTATAGGCTCTATGGGGTCTCTATGGGGGCCCTATGGGGCTCTATGGGGCTCTATGGGGTCTCTATAGGGCTCTATGAGTCTCTATGAGGTCTCTATGGGTCTCCTCGAAGCTCTATGGGCTCTATGGGTCCTATGGCGCTCTATAGGTCCCTATGGGGTCCCTATGGGTCTCTATGGGTCCCTATGGGTCCCTATGGGCTCTATGGGTCTCTATGGGGTCCCTATGGGTCCCTATGGGCTCTATGGGTCCCTATAGGTCCCTATGGGTCCCTATGGGTCTCTATGGGTCCCTATGGGTTTCTATGGGTCTCTATGGGTCCCTATGGGTCCCTATGGGTCTCTATGGGTCCCTATGGGCTCTATGGGTCTCTATGGGTCCCTATGGGTCCCTATGGGGCTCTATGGGGTCTCTATGGGTCCCTATGGGTCTCTATGGTCTCTATGGGTCCCTATGGGTCCCTATGGGTCTCTATGGTCTCTATGGGTCCCTACGGGTCTCTATGGGTCCCTATAGGTCCCTATGGGTCTCTATGGTCTCTATGGGTCCCTATGGGTCTCTATGGGTCCCTATGGGTCCCTATAGGTCTCTATGGGTCCCTATAGGTCTCTATGGGTCCCTATGGGCTCTATGGGGCTCAAGGGGCCCCGGCGTCCGGGGGGGGAGGGGCGGCGTCACCCAACCCGGAGCCCAAAATAGCCCGGGGGGGGGAGGGGCCGGGACAGCTGGGCCGGGATTAGGGATCCCCCCTCCCCCCCCGGGCTATTTTGGGCCAAAACGGCCAAAACGGCCCCAAAACGGCCCAAAAGGACCCAAAATAGCCCCAAAACGGCCCCAAATAGCCCCAAAACGGCCCCAAATAGCCCCAAAATGGGGCTAAGAGACCCAAAATGGGGCCAAGAGACCCCAAATGGCCCAAAACAGCCCCAAAATGGGGTCATGAGACCCGAAATGGGGCCAGGGGACCCGAAACGGCCCAAAATAGCCCCAAAATGGCCCAAAATAGCCTTAAAATAGGGCCAGGAGACCCAAAATGGGACCAAGAGACCCCAAATGGCCCCAAATCACCCCAAAATGGGGTCAGGAGACCCAAAATGGGGCCAGGAGGCCCAAAATGGCCCAAAATAGCCCCGAAATGGAGCCAAGAGACCCGAGAGGGAGCCAAGAGCCCCAAAATTGCCCAAAATGGGGCCAGGAGACCCAAAATGGCCCAAAATAGTCCCAAAATGCCCAAAACGGCCCCGAAATAGGGCCAGGAGACCCAAAATGGGGCCAAGAGACCCAAAATGGCCCAAAATGGCTCTGAAATGGCCCAAAACGGGGCCAGGAACCCCAAAATGGCCCCAAGTAGCCCCGAAATGGGGCCAGGAGACCCAAAATCATCCAAAATAGCCGCAAAATGGCCCAAAATGGCCCCAAAACGGGGCCAGGAGACCCGAAATGGGGCCAGGAGACCCAAAATGGCCCAAAATAGCCCCAAAATGCTGAAAACAGCCCCAAAATCGCCCAAAATGGCCCCTAAACAGGGCAAAGAGACCCAAAATGGCCTTAAATAGCCCCAAAATGACCCAAAATAGCCCCGAAATGAGGCCAAAAGACCCAAAATGGGGCAAAGAGACCCAAAATGGCCCAAAATGGCCCCTAAAAGGGGGCAGGAACCCCAAAATGGCCCAAGATGGCCCAAAATGGCCCAAAATAACCCTAAAATGAGGCCAGGAGCCCCAAAATGGGACCAGGAAATGCAAAATGGCCCAAAATAGCCCCAAAATGGCCCAAAATAGCCCTGAAATGGGGCCAAGAGACCCAAAATGGGGCCAGGAAACTTGTAATGGCCCAAATTAGCCCCAAAATAGCCCCAAATAGCCCCAAAATGGCCGAGAAAATGAGAAATGACCCAAAATAGTGAAGAAACGGCCCCAGGAGCCCGGAAACAGCCCAAAATAGCCCCAAAATAGCCCCAAAATGGCCCAAAATAGCCCCCAAATAGGGCTGCGAGCCCCCAAAAGGCCCAAAAGAGCCCAAAAGAGCCCCAGAAGCCCCAAAATGGCCCAAAATAGCCCAAAATAGAACCTGAAGGCCCAAAATGGCCCAAAAGAGCCCAAAAGAGCCCCAGAAGCCCCAAAATGGCCCAAAATAGCCTGAAATAGAACCTGAAGGCCCAAAATGGCCCAAAAGATTCCAAAACAGCCCCAGAAGCCCCAAAATGGCGCAAAATAGCCCAGAAATGGCCCCAAAAGGCCCCAAAACTGGGCAAAAGTGCCCTGAAATAGGGCCAGGAGCCCCAAAATACCCCCAAATGACCCAAAAGAGCCCAAAAGAGCCCCAAAATGAGGCCTGGAGCCCCAAAATGGCCCAAAATAGCCTCAAAAGGGCACTGAGAGCCCTGAAACAGCCCAAAACAGCCCCAAAATGGCCCAGAATAGTCCAAAACGGGCAAAATAGCCCCAAAAGGACCCCAAGAGCCCCCAAATACCCCCGGAACCCCAAAACGGCCCAAAGCAGCCCCAAAACGGCCCCAGGACCCCCAAAATGGCCCAAAACAGCCCCAAAATGGCCCAAAACAGCCCTAAATTGGGGCTGGGAGGCGCAAAATGGGGCTGGGAGCCCCAAAATACCCCCGAGAGCCCCAAAACAGCCCAAAATAGCCCCAAAATGGCCCAAAAGAGCCCCAAAAAGCCCTGGGAGCCCCAAAGTACCCCCCAAAAACCCCAAAACAGCCCAAAATAGCCCCAAAATGGGGTCGGGAACCCCAAAATACCCCCCAGGAGCCCCCAAATGGTCCAAAATAGCCCCCAAATGGCCCTGGGGGCCCCAAATACCCCCCGGGACCCCAAAATACCCCCAGGACCCCCCAAACGGGGCTGGGACCCCCAAAATACCCCCCGGGAGCCCCAAAATGGGGCCCAAGACCCCAAAATACCCCCAGGACCCCCAAAATGGGGCTGGGACCCCCAAAATACCCCCAGGACCCCAAAATACCCCCCGGGAGCCCCAAAATGGGGTTGGGACCCCCAAAATACCCCCCCAGGACCCCCCAAACGGGGCTGGGACCCCCAAAATACCTCCTGGGACCCCAAAATACCCCCCGGGAGCCCCAAAATGGGGCTGGGACCCCCAAAATACCCCCAGGACCCCAAAATACCCCCCGGGAGCCCCAAAATGGGGCCTGAGACCCCAAAATACCCCCTGGGACCCCAAAATGGGGCTGGGACCCCCAAAATACCCCCAGGACCCCAAAATACCCCCCGGGAGCCCCAAAATGGGGCCTGAGACCCCAAAATACCCCCCAGGACCCCCAAAATGGGGCTCAAGACCCCAAAATACCCCCTGGGACCCCAAAATGGGGCCCGAGACCCCAAAATACCCCCAGGACCCCCAAAACGGGGCTGGGACCCCCAAAATACCCCCTGGGAGCCCCCAAATGGGGCCCGGGACCCCAAAATACCCCCCAGGATCCCCAAAATGGGACCCGAGACCCCAAAATACCCCCCCCAGGACCCCAAAATACCCCCAGGACCCCCAAAATGGGGCTCGAGACCCCAAAATACCCCCCCAAGACCCCCAAAATGGGACTGGGACCCCCAAAATACCCCCAAGCCCCCAAAATACCCCCGGGAGCCCCAAAATAGGGCCTGAGACCCCAAAATACCCCCCAGGACCCCCAAAATGGGGCTGGGACCCCCAAAATACCCCTGAGATACCCAAAATAGGGTCGGGACCCCAAAATACCCCCTGGGACCCCAAAATGGGGCCTGAGACCCCAAAATACCCCCCAGGACCCCCAAAATGGGGCTGGGACCCCCAAAATACCCCCCCAGGACCCCAAAATACCCCCAGGACCCCCCAAATACCCCCTGGGACCCCAAAATGGGGCCTGAGACCCCAAAATACCCCCTGGGACCCCAAAATACCCCCAGGGGGCCCCCAAAAACCCCCAAACACCCCCAGGGCCCCCCCAGACCCCAAACAGCCCCGGTCGGGGCAGGGACCCCCCAATTGCCCCAAAAGAGCCTCAATTTGCCCCAAAGTGGCGCCGGAAACGCCGGAAACTGCCCCCAAACCCCCCAGAGACCCCCAAAACCTCCCAAATTCACCCCAAAATCTCCCCCGAGACCCCCGAACCGGGACGAGACCGGCTCCGGTTTCCGCTTGTTCTTTACAACGGCGCCCGCGGGTCGGGTACAAGCGGCCCCGAAACGGGCCGGGTGACAACAACAACGCGACCGCGGCGGGGAGGAAACAACCGGCGTGGAAATACACCCGGAGGGGGGTGTTGTGAGCGTCACCCCCCACCCCCGGTCACGCTGTAGTGTCTGTGGGGGTGTCACCTGCCCGAGCGGGGGGTGTTGTGCGACTGTCCTGTCCCTGTCGCGCTGTAGTGTCTGTGGGGGTGTGACCTGTTTGGGGGGGGGTGTGACTGTTCCCCCCTCCTTGTCACACTGTAGTGTCTATGAGGGTATCGTATGGCCTGTGGGGTTGTTGTCCGACTGTCACCCCCGCCCTGTCGCGCTGTAGCGCCTGTGCGGGTGTCACGTACCTGGAGGGGAGCGGGGGCTGCTGTGTGACTGTCCCCCCGCCGAGTGACGCTGTAGCGTCCGCGGGTGTCGCGCGCCCGGGAAGGCTGTTGTGCGCCTGTTCCCTGCTGGGCGCACTGTAGCGTCCCTGGGGGTGCCACGTACCCTGGAGGGCTGTTGTGCGGCGGTCCCCCCTCGTCACGCTGTAGTGTTTGTGGGGGTGTCGCACACCCGGTGCGACGCTGTTGTGCGACTGTTCCGCTCATTGTACTGTAGTGTTTGTGCGGGGTGTCACGTACCGCGGTGGGGTGTTGTGCGACTGTCCCCCCTGTCACACTGTAGCGTCTATGGGGGTACCACACACCCGGCGGGAGGGTGTTGTGCGACTGTCCCCTAGTCACACTGTAGCGTCCATGGGGGTATCACGTACCCGTGCGGGGAGGGTGTAGCGCGACTGTCCCCCCCGTCACGCTGTAGCGTCCGTGGGGGCGTCACGCACCCGGTGGGGGGAGGCTGTTGTGCGACTGTCCCCTTGTCGCGCTGTAGCGTCTATGGGGGTCATCGCGCACCGGGGGGGCGGCCGTCGCGCGACTGTTCCCCCCGTCGCGCTGTAGCGCCCCGGGGGGGTGTCACGTACCTGGGGGTGTCACACGAACGAGTACTGGTTGCCCACGGCCCGCGCGCGCCCCGCCCCCCCCTCGGCGTCCTCCGCGGGGGCCCCCCCCCCCTCGTCCGCCTGTTGCTTCCTCCTCCTCGTCCTCCTCTTCCTCCTCCTCCTCGTCGTCACCGTCGTCCTCGTCGTCGTCACCCGGAGGGGCCCCGGCGTCCGGGGGGGCCGGGGGTCGCGGGGGGGGCGGCGGCGGCGGTGGTGGAGGGGGGGGCGGGGGGGCCCCGCGGGTCCCGCCGGGCTCTGCGGGGTGACGGCGACAGGCGGCGTCAGGCGGACGGCAACAGGCGGCGCTTGGGTGGGGGGGGTCGCCCATCCACCCCACCGCACACATGGACAAGCGGAAGGCTACAGGCGGAGGCGGGTACAGGGGGAAGGGGGTACAGGCGGAGGCAGGTACAGGCAGAAAACAGGCAGACAGCGGTACGGGCACACGAGCAACAGGCGGGCCAGGGGAAAAGAACAGGCGGACGCACACGGGGGAAGGGAACAGGCTTTCACACGCACCACGGGGCAACAGGCGGAGAGGAAGCGAAGAGGAACAATCAGACGCATGCAGTAAGGGTAAGGGACACCTGGAGAGGGGTGTACACCCGCAAAGAGAAACAGGCACAGACACGAGTTGAGGTGAAAAGAGCACACACGGGTGAGAGAAACAACCGGACACGCGAGGAAACAACACGCAGACACAAGCGGAAGCAACAAGCGGATGCGGGGAAACAACAGGCAGCCACACATGGAAGCAACAGGCGGATGCGCGGCATTGGAGGACCCGGCGCGTGGTTGGAGGACCCAGAACGCGGTCGGAGGACCCAGTATAGGATGGGGGGACCCGGAAGGCGGTTGGAGGACCCAGAATGTGATTGGAGGACCCAGAACGGGGTTGGAGGACCCAACACAGGCGGCTGGAGGCCCTGGAAGGTGGTGGGAGGACCCAGAACACGGTTGGAGGACCCAGAATGGGGTTGGAGGACCTCGCACAGGCAGTTGGAGGACCCCCACACAGGTGGTTGGAAGACCCCAAACGCGGTTGGAGGACCCAGAACGTGGTTGGTGAACCCAGAACGCGGTTGGAGACCCCAAACGTGATTGGAGAACCTGGAATGTGGTTGGAGGACCCGACACAGGCGGTTGGAGGACCTGGAACGCGGTTGGAGGACCCTGAACGCGGTTGGAGGACCCAACACCGGCGGTTGGAGGACCCGGAACGCGGTTGGAGGACCCAGAACATGGTTGGAGGCCCCCGCACAGGCGGTTGGAGGACCCCGAACGCGCTTGGAGGACCCAACACAGGCGGTGGGAGGACCCCAAACGCGGTTGGAGGACCCTGAATGTGCTTGGAGGACCCCACACAGGCGGTGGGAGGACCCGGAACGCGGTTGGAGGACCCGGAACGCGGTTGGAGGACCCGGAACGCGGTTGGAGGACCCCACACAGGCGGTGGGAGGACCCGGAATGCGGTTGGAGGACCCCACACAGGCGGTGGGAGGACCCGGAACGCGGTTGGAGGACCCGGAACGCGGTTGGAGGACCCCACACAGGCGGTGGGAGGACCCGGAACGCGGTTGGAGGACCCTGAATGCGCTTGGAGGACCCCACACAGGCGGTGGGAGGACCCGGAACGCGCTTGGAGGACCCGGAACGCAGTTGGGGGACCCCACACAGGCGGTTGGAGGACCTGGAACGCGGTTGGAGGACCCAACACCGGCGGTTGGAGGCCCCGCACAGGCGGTTGGAGGACCCGGAACGCGGTTGGAGGACCCTGAATGTGCTTGGAGGACCCCACACAGGCGGTTGGAGGACCCGGAACGCGCTTGGAGGACCCCGCACAGGCGCCGCTCCTCACCCTGCAGCCGCTGCGAGGCCACCACGTAGCTGACGAGGGTGACGTCGCTGGCGCCGCCTGACTCCAGCGGGATGGGGTGTACCCGGAAGTGCTCCAGCATGTCGAAGATGGTCTGGAACCACAGGTGCTGCACACGGCACTGCGCCTCCTCGTTGAGCGACAGCCGCAGGTGCTGCAACAGGCGGCCGGGCGTCACCCGGAGAGCGACGCGCGCCCCCAAGGTACCGCTGGACAACTGTCACTCGGAGGACAACACGCACCCGAAGTACCGCCGCACGATCGCTACGCAGAGGGCAATGTACACCCGCAAGGTACCGCCAGACGATTGTCACCCGTAAAGCACCGCACACCCGAAACACCGCCGGATGACTGTCACCCGGAAAACGACGCACACCCCTAAGGTACCGCCAGACGATTGTCACCCACAGAGTGACACGCACTCAAAGTACCGCTGGACAATCGTCACCCGGAAAGTGACGCACACCTGAAGTACCATCACACACTTGTCACCTGGAAAGCAACACACTCCCAAAGCACTGCCAGACACTTGTCACCCGGAGAGCGATGCACACCTAAAGTACCATCGGATGCTGGTCACCCGGAGAACCGCTAAGGGACTGCCTGACGCTTGTCATCTGGAGAGCGACGCACACCCAAAGTACCATCGGATGCTTGTCACCTAGAGAACCCCTAAGATACTGCCAGGCACTTGTCACTCGGAGAACAACACACCCTCAAAGCACCACCGGACACTTGTCACCCAGACAGTGACGCGCACCTGAAATACCATCAGATCCTTGTCACCCGGAGAGTGACACGCACCCCCAAGCTACCGCCGGACACTTGTCACCCGGAGAACAACACACACCCAAAATACCATCGGACGCTTGTCACCCGGAGAGCGACGCGCATCCCCAAAGTACCACTGGACAATAGTCACCCAGAGAACAACATACTCCCAAAGTACCACCGGACGCCTGTCACCCGGAGCCCAACGCACACCCCCAAGCTACCGCCAGACATTTGTCACCCGGAGAACAACACCCCCCCCAAAGTACCACCGGACAATAGTCACCCGGAGAACAACACACCCCCAAAATACCACCGGACGCTCGTCCCCCGCGCGGTACCGCCGGCGCCGCCTGTCTCACCTTGGCCTTGCCCTGGAAGTTGAAGGTGAGCACGTACTCGCCAAAGTACCACCGGACACTTGTCACCCGGAGCCCAACGCACACCCCCAAGCTACCGCCAGACATTTGTCACCCGGAGAACAACACCCCCCCAAAGTACCATCGGACGCCTGTCACCCGGAGAGCGACGCGCATCCCCAAAGTACCACCGGACAATAGTCACCCGGAGAACAACACACCCCCAAAATACCATCAGACGCTTGTCACCCGCGCGGTACCGCCGGCGCCGCCTGTCGCACCTTGGCCTTGCCCTGGAAGTTGAAGGTGAGCGCATACTCGCCAAAGTACCATCGGATGCTTGTCACCCGGAGAACCCCTAAAGTACCGCCGGACACTTGTCACCCAGAGAGTGACACACACCCAAAGTACCACCACACAATCATCACCTGGAGAGCGACGCACACCCCCAAAGTACCGGCGGACGATTGTCACCCAGAGAACAACGCACTCCCAAAGTACCATCGGATGCTTGTCACCCGGAGAGTGACACGCACCTAAACTACCATCGCCAGAGAGTGACGCACACCTAAAGTACCATTGGACTCTTGTCACGCGTAGAACCGCTAAAGCACTGCTGGACGCTTGTCACCTGGAGAGCAACACACACGCAAAGCACCACCAGATGCTTGTCACCCGCACAGTGATGCACACCCAAAGTACCATCAGACGCTTGTCACCCGGAGAGCGACACGCACCCCCAAGCTACCGTCGGACGATTGTCACCCAGAGAGCAACACACCCCCAAAATACCACCGGACGCTCGTCACCCGCGGCGGTACCGCCGGCGCCGCCTGTCGCACCTTGGCCTTGCCCTGGAAGTTGAAGGTGAGCACGTACTCCCCGCGCCGGGTCTCGCTCTGGCGCACCAGGAACACCCCGTGGGCGCCGCTACCGCCGGCCAACACCAGCTGGGCGGCCTTGAGGCGCGACAGCGTCCCGTGGAACCAGGGGTAGTCGCCCAGCGGCTGTTCGGCCTCCTCGGCTACAGGCGGAGGAAGGGGGGGAGGGGGGGGCGGCGGGGAGGGGGGGGGAGGGGGGGGGCGGGGGGGGGGAAAGGGGGCTGGGGGGAGGGGGGCGTGTGAGGCTGCCCCACGGGTGCCCCATAGACCCCCATGGCTGCCCCACGGCTGCCCCATAGATCCCCATGGCTGCCCCATAGGTGCCCCATGGACCCACAACTGCCCCATGGATGCCCCATATATCCCCATGGCTGCCCCATAGACTGCCCAGACGCCCCATAGCTGCCCCATGGATGCCCCATAGACCCCCATGGCTGCCCCATAAACCCTCAGGGCTGCCCCATAGATCCCCACGGCTGCCCCATAGCTCCCCCATAGACCGCCACAGCTGCCCCATGGATGCCCCATGGATGCCCCATATATCCCCATGGCTGCCCCATAGACTGCCCAGACGCCCCATAGCTGCCCCATGGATGCCCCATAGACCCCCAACTGCCCCATAGATCCCCAAGCTGCCCCACGGCTGCCCCATAGATCCCCATGGCTGCCCCATAGACCCCCAAGCTGCCCCATGGCTGCCCCATAGATCCCGCCTGGCTGCCCTATGGCTGCCCCATAGACTGCCCAGACGCCCCATAGCTGCCCCATGGATGCCCCATAGACCCCCATGGCTGCCCCATAGCTGCCCCATAGACCCCCACGGCTGCCCCACGGATGCCCCATAAACCCCCCTGGCTGCCCCATAGATCCCCAAGCTGCCCCATGGCTGCCCCATGGATGCCCCATAAACCCCCCTCGCTGCTCCCTAGATCCCCAAGCTGCCCCATGGATGCCCCATGGATGCCCCATAGATCCCCATGGCTGCCCCATAGACCCTCAAGCTGCCCCATGGCTGCCCCATAGACCGCCCAGATGCCCCATAACTGCCCCATGGATGCCCTATGGATCCCCCATGGCTGCCCCACAGATCCCCATGGCTGCCCTATGGCTGTCCCATAGACCGCCAAGATGCCCCACAGCTGCCCCATAGGTGCCCCGTGGACCCACAACTGCCCCATGGCTGCCCCATGGATCCCCAGGGCTGCCCCATGGACCCACAACTGCCCCATAGGTGCCCCATAGACCCCCGAGCGGCCCCATAAGGGAGACGGAGACCCTCAACCTACCCCACGGCTGCCCCATAGACCCGCAACTGCCCCATAGACCCCCCGAGCTGCCCCGTGGCTGCCCCATAGCCCCCCCCCCATAGCCCCATAGCCCCCCCCCCCAGCCCCATAGCGGCACTTGGGGGTCACCCCCCCCCCACCCCATAGCCCCCCCCCATAGCCCCATAGCAGCACTTAGGGGTCACCCCCCCCCATAACCCGCCCCCATAGGGGCACTTAGGGGTCAGCCCCCCCCGCCTGCCCCATAGCGCCCCCCCCCCAGCCCCATAGCAGGGTCAGCGGCCCCCCATAGCGCCCCCCCCCCCGCCCCATAGCGGCACTTAGGGGTCACCCCCCCCGCCCCATAGCAGCACTTGGGGGTCACCCCCCCCCCGCCCCATAGCCCCCCCCCCAGCCCCATAGCGCCCCTCCCTGCCCCATAGCGGCACTTGGGGGTCACCCCCCCCCCCGCCCCATAGCGCCCCTCCCCCCCCCCCACCTGCTCCGCCGTCGCCTCCGTCTCCGAAGGGGGAGGGGGGAGGGGGGGGCGGCGGGGGGGGGGGGCGGCGCCGCGGGGGGGGGGGGCGGCGGCTCCTCCAGGGGGGCGCGGGGGGGCAGCCGGGGGGGCGGGGCCTCGGCGGCGCCTGTAGTTGGGGGGGGGGGGTGACAACAACAGGCGGAACCGGCTGTCAGGGTGACGCGGGGGGGAGGGTTGCCCCGCCCCCCCATCGTGGCCCCGCCCCCCTCATCGAGACCCCGCCCCCCATCGTGGCCCCGCCCCCCATCGTGGCCCCTGCCCCGTGGCCCCGCCCCCTCCATCGTGGCCCCGCCCCCGTCGTGGGCCCCGCCCCGTGGCCCCGCCCCCCATCGTGACCCCCCGCCCCGTGGCCCCGCCCCCCCCTCGTGGGTCCCGCCCCGTGGCCCCGCCCCCTCCATCGTGGCCCCGCCCTCATCGTGGCCCCGCCCTCATCGTGGCCCCCGCCCCTGGCCCCGCCCCCCGTCGTGGCCCCCGCCCCATGGCCCCGCCCCCCATCGTGGCCCCGCCCCCCATCGTGGCCCCGCCCTCATCGTGGCCCCGCCCCCCATCGTGGCCCCCGCCCCGTGGCCCCGCCCCGCCCCCATCGTGGCCCCGCCCCCCATCGTGGCCCCTGCCCCGTGGCCCCGCCCCCCCTCGTGACCCCGCCCCCCATGGTGGCCCCGCCCCCTGACCCTCCCTCCATGGTGACCCCGCCCCCCTCGTGGCCCCACCCCCCCTCGTGACCCCGCCCCCCATGGTGGCCCCGCCCCCTGACCCTCCCTCCACGGTGACCCCGCCCCCCTCGTGGCCCCGCCCCCTCATCGTGACCCCGCCCCCCATGGTGGCCCCGCCCCCTGACCCTCCCTCCATGGTGGCCCCGCCCCCATCGTGGCCCCGCCCCCCATCGTGGCCCCGCCCCCCCGTCGTGGGCCCGCCCCCCCCGTCGTGGGCCCGCCCCCCATCGTGGCCCCCCTCCGTGGCCCCGCCCCCCCTCGTGGCCCCGCCCCCCCGTGGCCCCGCCCCCTCCATCGTGGCCCCGCCCCCCCTCGTGGCCCCGCCCCCTCCTCACCCTGTTCCGGGCGGGAGTCGCCGCTGGCGCCGGGAGGGGCTTCCGGGAGCGCCGGGGGGGGCGGGGCCCTGCGGGAAAAGGGGCGGGGTTAAAGGGGGGTGGGGTGGGGGGGGCTATAGGGCTTGGGGGGGGGAGGGGGGGTTGATGGGGGGGGGGGGGGCCTGGGGTCCCTATAGGGCACAAGGGGGTCCCAGGGGGTCTATAGGGCCCAAGGGGAGTCCAGGGGGTCCCTATAGGGCACAAGGAGGTCCCAGGGGGTCTATAAGGCCCGGGGGGCCCGGGGGTCCCTATAGGGCCCAGGGGGTCCCAGGGGGTCCCTATAGGGCCTGGGGGGTCCCAGGGGGTCTATAGGGTCCAGGGGGTCCCTATAGGGCCCAAGGGGATCCCGGGGGGTCTATAGGGCCCAAGGGGGGTCCAGGGGGTCCCTATAGGGCCCCAGGAGAGTCCTAGGGAGTCTATAGGGCCCAAGGGGATCCCAAGGGGTCTATAGGGCCCAGGGGCGTCCAGGCGGGTCCCTATAGGGCCCAAGGGGGTCCCAGGGGGTCCCTATAGGGCCCAAAGGGATCCCAGGGGGTCCCTATAGGGCACAAGGGGGTCCCAGGGGGTCTATAGGGCCCAGGGGGAGTCCAGGGGGTCCCTATAGAGCCCAAGAGGATCCCAGGGGGTCCCTATAGGGCCCAGGGGGGGTCCAGGGGGTCCCTATAGGGCACAAGGGGGTCCCAGGGGGTCCCTATAGGGCCCAGGGGGGGTCCAGGGGGTCCCTATAGGGCACAAGGGGGGTCCCAGGGGGTCCCTATAGGGCCCAGGGGGGGTCCAGGGGGTCTATAGGGCCCAAGGGGGGTCCAGGGGATCCCTATAGGGCACAAGAGGGATCCAGGGGGTCCCTATAGGGCACAAAGGGGTCCCAGGGGGGTCCCGGGGGTTCCTGGGGGTTGTTCTGGGGGTTCCCGGGGGTTGTTCCAGGGGTTGTTCCGGGTGTTGCTCCGGGGGTTGTTCCAGGGGTTGTTCCGGGGGTTGCTCCGGGGGTTGTTCCAGGGGTTCCCGGGGTTGTTCCCGGGGGTTGTTCCGGGGGTTGTTCCGGGGGTTCCTGGGGGTTGTTCTGGGGGTTCCCGGGGGTTGTTCCAGGGTTGTTCCGGGTGTTGCTCCGGGCTCACGGGGGGCTCATGCAGCCCTGGATCTCGTCCAACCACGCGCGGGTCTGCAGGGGATCCCCGGCGTCGAGCACGAACTCCAGCGCGTCACCCGTCTGCAACAACGCGACAGGCGACTGTCACCCCATGGGAACGGCGTGACACCCGTCTGGGAACAACGCGACAGCGCGTCACCCGTCTGCAACAACGCGACAGGCGACTGTCACCCGTGTAGGAACAGCGTGACACCCGTCTGGAACAACGCGACAAACGAGTGTCACCCCATGGCAACGGTGTGACACCCGTCTGGGAACAACACGACAGCGTGTCACCCCATGGGAACAGCGTGACACCCGTCTGCAACAACGCAACAAACGAGCGTCACCCCATGGGAACGGCGTGACACCCGTCTGGGAACAACGCGACAGCGCGTCACCCATCTGCAACAACGCGACAAACGAGCGTCACCCAATGGGAACAGTGTGACACCCATCTGCAACAACGCGACAAACGAGTGTCACCCGATGGGAACGGCGTGACACCCGTCTGCAACAACGTGACAGGCGACTGTCACCCGTGTAGGAACTGCGTGACACCCGTCTGCAACAATGGGACAAACCAGTGTCACCCAATGGGAATGGTGTGACACCCATCTGCAACAACGCGACAGGTAACTGTCACCCAATGGGAACAGCATGACACCTGCCTGCAACAACGCAAAAAACGAGCGTCACCCAATGGGAACAGTGTGACACCGGCCTGCAACAACGTGACAAACCGGTGTCACCCAATAGGAATAGTGCGACACCTGTCTGGAACAATGTGACAGGGCGTCACCTGTGTGGGAACACTGTGACACCCTTGTGACACCCGTCCGGGAACAGTGCGACAGCCGTGTGGGAACAACGTGAAAAGTGAGTGTCACCCGTCTGCAAACAACACGACAACGCATCACCCGTCTGGGAACGCTGTGACGCCCCTGTGTCACCCGTCTGGAACAACGTGAGAGCGCGTCAACTGTGCATGAAAACTGTGACACCCGCGTGGTAACAATGTGACAACGTGCCACCCAACTGCGAACAACGTGACAGCACGACACCCGTCTGGGAACAGTGAGACAACACATCACCCGTCTCGGAACAACGTAACAGCACGCCAAGCGCCTGGGAACAGCGCGACACCCCCGTGGGAACAATGTGACAGTGAGTCACCCGGTGACAGCACGTCACCCGTCTGGGAACAACGTGACAGGCGAGTGTGGGAACACTGTGACACCGCGTCACCCATCTGGGGACAGCGCGACAGGTGAGTGTCACCCACCTGGAGACACCGTGACACTCGCGTGGGGACAACGCAACAGGCGTGTGTCACCCAGCCACGGTGCATCACCCATCTGGGGACAGCACAACAGCGTGTGTCACACGTCTGGGGACACCGTGACACCACAACACCCATCTGGGAACGGCGCAAGAGCGTGTCACCCATCTGAGAACACTGTGATACCCATGTGTCACCCGTGTGTGGACACTGTGACACCGCGACACCCGTCTGGGAACACCGCGACAGCCCATGTCACCCATCTGGAGACACCGCCGCAACCCGCGTCACCCCCACGTCACCTTCCTGTATCAATGCGTCACTCCTGTGATGTCCCCCTGTCACCTCCAGTGTCCCTGTGTCACCCCCACGGTGTCCTCCTGTCACCCCCGCGTCACCCGATGCCACCAACAGCGTCCCCGCATCACCCGGTGTCCCCCCCCGTGTCACCCCGGGCGGCTCCGGCAGCGTCTCCAGACCCCTCCGCTTGTCCCCCCGGTGTCCCCGTGTCACCCGGTTGTCACCTTGAGCACGAAGGTGTTCTCCCGGTCGGGCATCTCCAGCGGCGTCGTGGTGCGGACGGCTGTCACCGCCGAGCAGGGCACGCTCACCCGCGCCTTGGCCGCCTGTAGCGGGGACGCGGTGACGACGTCAGGGCGACGGCCGGCGTCCGGGTGACACCAACATCCGGGTGACGCCGGCGTCCGGGTGACACCCACCTTGGGCGGGACGTAGAACTCGAGCGCGTAACCGTCGGCCTTGGCGGGGCGCCGCAGCAACAGGCGGCAGCGCTGCCAGCGGCTCCGCGCGCCGCCTACAGCCGCCTCGTCGGGTGACATGAGCTGCAACAACCCCCTCGCGCCGCACCCCGCGCCCGCCGGGCGCCCGGCCCAGCCGCAGCCGCTCGAAACGCTGTACCCAGCGCTCGGCGCCTGTGTCGCCGCCCGCCGCCTGACGAGTTCGAGTTGGTGTTGGCGGCGCCGGGGCGGGCGTCAGGCGGCGCGGGGGTCGCACCGCCGCGCCACTGCAGCATCCCCCGCACGCTGCGGCCCACGCTGCGCAGCGAGAACCGCCGGCGCGCCTTGGCCTTGGTCACGGTGACAACAGCCGCCTCGTCGGTGGTTGCGCGCGGCGGCGCGGGGGTGTCGCGCGGCGGGCGGGTCCCGGTGAACGGCGCGATGGCGCAGCGCGGCGGGGAGCCGTCACCCGGCGCGCCGCTGTTGCGGCGGGGTCGTCGCCGGGCGTAGCGGCGCCGTCACCCGGCGAGGCGGCGCCGTCAACCGGAGCGGTGACACCGTCGCCCGCAGCGCCGTCCCAGGCGGCGTCGGGGCCGTCAGGCGGGCGTCGCGGTGACGTCCCCGTCCCAGGTGGCGGTGACGGCGCGGGCCACCTCGGCCTCGAAGTGGTGCACGAAGCGCTGGGCGAAGCGGTGACAGGCGGCGGCGTCGGCGCCTGACGCCGCCAGGACGCGACGCGCCAGGTCCCGCGCGGCCGCCCGCGCCTGACGCTCACACACGTCCCGCCAGCCCGGGGGGGGCGGCCCCGGCGCCCCCCCGTTCATCGCGGTGACGGCGGCGGCAACACCCGGAAAGGCGACGGGGGCGACGCCGGTGACGGTGACGACGACGGCGGCGATAGCGGTGACGGTGACAACGCCGCTAAGGGCAACGACGACAACACCAGCAACGAGAGCGGTGACGGTGACGACGCGGGTGACGGTGACAACGACGTCAATAGGAGCGACGGTGACAATAGTGGTGACGGTGACAATGCTGCTAAGGCAACAACGACGTCAACAGCAGCAATAAGAGCGTTGACGGTGACAATTCGGGTGACTGGTGACAACAGCAGTGACGGTGACAAGGCGGTAACAGCAACAACGGCGTCGATGGTGGTGATGGCAACTGTAGCGGTGACGGCTGCAGTGACGGTGACAACGATGTCAACGGTGACAATAGCGGTGACGGTGACAACGCTGCTAAGGACAACGACGACGTCAACACCAGCAACGAGAGCAGTGACGGTGACAACGCGGGTGACGGTGACGACGACGTCAACGGTGACAATAGCGGTGACGGTGACAACGCTGCTAAGGGCAACAATGATGTCAGCAGCGAGAGCGGGTGACGGTGACGACGCGGGTGACGGTGACAATGATGTCAATGGGAGCGGCGGTGACAAGGCGGTAAGAGCAACAACGGTGTCGATGGTAGCGATGGCAACTGTAGCGGTGACGGTGACAACGGTGGTGACGGTGACAGCGGCGGTGACAACGTCAGGAACAGCAACGGGGTGACGACGTTGTCAATGGCGCAGATGGTGACGGTGACAACGCCAGCAAGGGCGACAACCAAAGCGACGGTGACAACGCCGGTGACGGTGACAACGGCAGCGACGGTAGCGGTGACGGTGACGACGGTGCTGGTGACAACAGTCGTTCCGGCGCCCGCGGGGGGGCTCAGCTGTGGGGGGAGCAAAGGGGGGTTATGGGGGATGGGGGGGCCATGGGACCCCAGGACCCCATATGGACCCTATGGAACCCCAGAACTGCCCCATAGAACCCTATGGGCCCCCTATAGACCCTATGGGACCCCCAGGACCCCCATAGACCCTATAGGGGTTCCAGGACCCCCATAGACCCTATGAGACCCCCAAAACCGCCCCATAGACCCCCTATGGGCCCCCTATAGACCCTATGGGCCCCACAGGACCCCCCATAGACCCCATAGGACCCCCCAAACCACCCCATAGACCCTATAGGACCCCCATAGACCCTATGGGACCCCCAGGACCCCCTAGAGACCCTATGGAACCCCAGAACCGCCCCATAGACCCTATGGGCCTCCTGTAGTCCCTATGGGCCCCACAGGACCCCCCATAGACCCCACAGGACCCCCCAAAACTGCCCCATAGACCCTATGAGACCCCCAGGACCCCCCATAGACCCCATAGGACCCACCATAGACCCCATAGGAGCCCCAAAACTGCCCCATAGACCCTATGGGACCCCCAGGACCCCCATAGACCCCTATGGGCCCCCTATAGACCCTATGGGCCCCACAGGACTCCCCATAGAGCCTATAGGACCCCCAAAATGCCCCATAGACCCTATGGGACCCCAAGACCCCCCATAGACCCTATGGACCCCCCCATAGACCCTATGAGACCCCCAGGACCCCATATGGACCCTATGGAACCCCAGAACTGCCCCACAGACCCTATAGGGCCTCCAGGACCCCCATAGACCCCTATAGGGCTCCCAGAACCGCCCCATAGACCCTATAGGACCCCATAGACCCTATGGGACCCCCAGGACCCCCCATAGAACCTATGGAACCCCAGAACTGCCCCATAGACCCTATGGGACCCCCAGGACCCCCATAGACCCCTATGGGCCCCCCAAAACCGCCCCATAGACCCTATAGGGCCCCCAGGACCCCCATAGACCCTATGGGGCCCCCAGGCCCCTATGGGACCCCCCGGGCCCCCCGGACCGGCCCCACGGGCCCCTATAGCCCCTATAGCCCCTATAGCCCCTACAGGCCCCTCCGGGCCCCCCCGGGGCCCCGTTCCCGCCCCATGGACCCTATGGGCCCCCCCGGCCCCCCCGCAGGCCCCTATGGGAGCCCCGGAACCCCCGGACCTGCCCCACGGGCCCTATAGGGCCCCCCTATAGACACCCCCCGCCCCGCGCGCACCTTCCGCTTCCGGGGCGGCCGCCGCGCTTCCGCTTCCGCCCCCTGCCGGGGCGGGGCGGGGAGGAGGCTGAAGGGGGGGGAGAGACCATAGAGAGGAGGGGGCGGGGCCCAGAGCGGCCGGGGTGGGGGCGGAGCGCCCCCCAGCGCTCACCATAGAGACGGGCGGCGGGTCACGGAGCGGGGGGGGCTAGAGCGGCCCCGGGGGCCATAGAGAGGCGGCGCCCGCGCGCCTAGAGCGCCGCCATAGAGGCTCAAAGACCATAGAGCGCCCCCGGCAGGCCCGGGGGGGCGTGGAGGTGTTGGCGGGGGGGGGGGGTCGCACACCCGCTGCCGCCGGTACCTGAGTCCTCCAGTCCTCCAGCGCGGGGGGGGGGACCGGGACTCGTTTCCGCGCGGAGGGATCCGTCCCGTGTCCTCACGTGACCCCCGCGGCGCCCAGCGCGCATGCGCAAGGGGAGGGGGGCGCCGGAGCTGTCGCGCATGCGCGGCGGGAGGGGCGGGGGAAAAGAGAGGAGACGGTTGCGCATGTGCAAAGGGGGGGGGCGCGAGCGGCGGCGGCCGCGCATGCGCAGCGGGGGGGGGAAGCGCGAGGGGCGCCGACTGCGCATGCGCGGTCGGGGGGGGAAGGGGCGAGCGGGGCCGCACGCGCATGCGCATGGGGATAGTCGCGGGGGGGGAGCGCGAGAGGCTCAGGCCGCGCATGCGCACTGGGGGGGGCAGTGCGAGCGGCGCCGGTTGCGCATGCGCACTGGGGGGGGCAGTGAGCGCGGCACCGGTAGCGCATGCGCAGCGGGAGGGAGGCCAGTGCGAGCGGCTCCGGCTGCGCATGCGCAGAGGGGGGAAGCGCGAGCGACCCTCACTGCGCATGCGTAAGCGGGGGGGGGCCGCGCGAGGGGTGCAGTCGCGCATGCGCAGCGCGGGGAGGGCCAGTGCGCTCGGCGCCGGTTGCGCATGCGCAGCAGGGCGGGGGCGCGCGCGCGGGGCTGCCCCGCGCATGCGCAGCGGGAGGGGGCGCACCGGCCGCGCATGCGCAGGCCGCGCTCGCGCGGGGGAGGGGGTGGGGAGCGGGTCCTTTGTGGCGCCGCGCATGCGCAGCCGGGACTACTTTTTCCCGCCGCGCGGAGGCGACGCCGGTGCCGGGAGCAGAGGGGGGCGGAGCCAGCGGGCGGTCACGTGAGCGGCGGCCAAAGCGGCGGGGGGGAGGGAGGAAGGGGGCCGAATCGGGGCTAAAAAAGGGGAAAAAAGGGCAAAAAAAAAAAGCTCCGCGTCGGCGCATGCGCGGAGAGGCCCCGCCCCCTGCGCGCGAGGGGAGGAGGCGCCGCCGCCGCCGCCCGGTGCCGCCGCCGCGGGGGGGGCCGCCCCCGCCGCCGCTTCCGCCATGTTGAAGCAGCCGCCGCCGCCGCCCCCTCCCCCTCCCGCCGCCCGGAAGGCGCCGCCGCCGCCGCCCCCTCCCCCCCCCGCCGCTTCCGCCGCTTCCGCCGCCTCCAGCCCCAACGGGGGCCCCCGGGCCCCGCCCCCCCCCGCCGCGACCGGCGGCGCCAGGTGACACCGCGGGGGGGGGGAGGGGGGGCCCAGGCGACCGGGACAACCCCCCCCCCCCCATTGGGTTCCGGGTGTCCCCCCTAAATCGGTCCCCCCCCCCATGGACTCCCCCCCCATTGGGGTCCAGGTGTCTCCCCTAAATTGGCCCCCCCATCAACCCCCTCCCATTGGGTTCCGGGTCCCCAACCCCCCCCCCCATCAACCCCCCTATTGGGGTCCGGGTGTCCCCCCTAAATTGGCCCCCCCATCAACCCCCTCCCATTGGGGTCCGGTTCCCCCCCCCCGGGATGGGGCCCAGGCGTCCGGGCCCCCCCACCCCCCCATTGACACCCCCTAATTGGGGTCTG